>NC_058051.1:8125727-8160727 GCF_020085105.1 Siniperca chuatsi | reverse complement strand
CAAAGCACAGAAGGGCATTGGCAGAGGAACCAGAGGAGCCAAACACCAACTCCTGGTTGACAGAACAGTGACCCAAGACTGCAGAGCCCGACACACCAACCTGTGCACTGCCTGGATTGATTACAAGAAAGCATATGACTCAATGCCGCACACATGGATCACTGAATGCTTAGAGATGTACAACATCAACAGAACTCTAAGACACTTCATTGCAAACTCGATGAGGCTGTGGAAAACCACCCTTGAGGCCAATGTCACTTGCCACTTGCACAAGTATCCATCAAATGTGGCATATACCAAGGAGATGCTCTGTCCCCACTGCTGTTCTGCATAGGACTGAACCCCCTCAGCCAAATAATCAACAAGACTGGCTATGGATACCGACTCAGGAACGGGGCCACCATCAGTCACCTCCTCTACATGGATGACATCAAGCTATACGCTAAGAGCGAGCGGGACATCGACTCACTGATCCATACCACCAGGATCTACAGCTCTGACATTGGGATGTCATTCGGGCTTGAGAAGTGCAGTCGAATGGTGACAAAGAGAGGGAAGGTAGTCCACACAGAAGGCGCCTCACTCCCAGAAGGAACAATAGCAGACATTGAGGACGGTTACAAGTACCTTGGAATACCACAGGCAAATGGCAACCTCAAGAGGCAACAAGGAAGACGGCAACGCCAAATACCTCCAACGAGTAAGGCAAGTCCTAAGAAGTCAGCTCAATGGCAAGAACAAGGCCCAGGCAATAAACAGCTACGCCCTGCCAGTGATCAGATACCCTGCGGGGAATAATAAGGTGGCCAGTGATTGATACAGACCACAGACGCAAGACGCGAAAGCTTAACGTCTGTGGTCAAGAGTGCAGTACTGGGAACAGCAAAGATACTGCGCAGAACCCTCAAGCTCCCAGGCCTCTGGTAGAGGACCCGAGCTCGAAGGATGAGACCACCCGCGGAGGGTGAAGGACAAAGTGTTTTTTTATATATATATATATATATATATACATATTATCCAACTAGAACACTGCGCTCCAAGTATGCAGGGTTACTTGTGGTTCCTAGAGTCTCCGATAGTAGAACGGGAGCCAGAGCCTTCAATTATCAAGCTCCTCTTCTGTGGAATCAGGTCCCAGTTTGGGTTCGGGAGGTAGACACCATCTCCACATTTAAGAGTAGGCTAAAGACCTTCCTCTTTGATAAAGCTTATAATTAGGGCTGGCTTGGGTGAGTCCTCAACCATCCCTTAGTTATGCTGCTATAGGCCTAGACTGCCGGGAGACTTCACATGATGTGCGACTTTCCTCTCTCCTCTTCTCCCTCTCCATCTGTATGCATTTTTATCCCATTACTGCATGTAACTAACTCAACATCTTCTCTCTCCCGTAGTTTTGTGCTTTCTCGTTTCTCTCCTCTCTCCTTCTGTCGCTTTCAGCAGGTATTTCTGCCTCCGGTGCTGCGGGGTCTGGGTCTGTGGTTGTGGACCGCCTGCTGCCCCCGTGTTCCTGCTTGACAACTGCTACTACAGTTGTTGTTATTGGCTCTGTTACTGATGCTGACATTATTCTTCCTATGGCTGTCATTCCTATTATTACTAATTTGTTAATATTAACACTATAATTACTATTCTACTATATATATATAAATTCTACGTGGTCTTTGCATTGTGCCTCCCTAACCCTATCCCCTTCCCCCAAACCCCTCTCCTCTCTCTCTCTCTCTCTCGCTCTCTCTCTCTCTCTCTCTCTCAAAACCTCTCTCTCAAAACCTAACACGGCAGCGGCAGAGTATACTAGTACTAGTCCATAGGATAAGCACAATGAGATAACTTCTGTTATGAACTTGCGCTATATAAATAAAATTGAATGGAATTGAATATACATCCATATATACATATACACACACACATATATACACACATGTATACATACATGCATATACATATATACGCATGTATAAATATATATATATATATATATATATATATATATATATATATATATATACACACACATAATAACACTCAGCAACGGGGAATCAGAGATTGTTGTGCCCACATTTTTACAGAGGCCTGGCTTCATCACAACATCCCCAGATCAAGCTATTGCACTTGAGGGCCGGACCATGTTCCGCTCCAACAGAACAGTTGGATGATAAGAAGAGGAGAGGCAAACTCTGTGTTTACATCAACGTGCTCACACGTAGTCACAGTTTATGGAATGTTCCCCAGATGTCGAGTTTTTAACGTTAAGATATTGACCATACTATCTGCCCAGAGAGTTCACCAGTGTTTTTGTTGCTGCTGTTTTCATTTCCACAGACGCAAATTCAAAAAATGCACTACAGGAACTGTATGAGGTAGCAGTCACATGACAAAACAACCTGATGGTATTTTTATTGTAGCTGGTGATTTTAATCAAACAGACCTACCTACCTAACCTAACCTTACCTAAATTTCAGCAGCATGTCCACTCCCCCACCAGGGGAAGCAATACCCTGGACCATGTTTACACAAACATTTCTGGCAGCTAAAAAGACCTCCCCGCCCCCATTTTGGTCAATCAGACCATATTTCCCTGCTTCTCCTGCCCACTTACTCCCAGCTAATTGAAATGGTCAAACCATCAAGGTTTCATAAACAGTTAGTGTGGATAGATAAAACTACAGCAGCTCCACTGGACTTTTTTGAGTGGGCAGACTGGTACATGTTCAGAGATGCGGCCATCCAGGAGAACCACATTAACCTTGAGGACTATACATCATCAGTGACATCATACAACAGCAAATGTGTTGATGATGTGGTGATCACAAAGACAATAAAACATTCCCCAACCAAAAAGCCTGGATGAATGGTGAGTTGAGGGCCTTATCCAGAGCCAAAAAAGCTGCCTTTCAGTCAGGTGACAAGGAAGCATACAACACAGCTAGACTGAAAGCTAGCATAAAGGAGGCAAAGCAGAGACATCAGGAGTGACTGGGGAGACCTCAACACCAACAACACCATAGATATTGAGCAAGTGATCCAGACCATCACAGGCTTCCAAAGCAGGAGCGCCTCAATCATGTGTGAGGCCACGTCACCAGATGAGCTTAACACATTTTATGCTCGCTTTGATCTCCTTAACAAAGAGTCAGCTGTCAAGTCTAGTCTGCCTCCAGAAGACCACTGTCAGTATCCACAGCAGATATGAGAAGAATCCTGCTGAGAGTCAATATTAGCTGCTAGGCCTGATAACAGCTGTTGGGATTCACAATTGTTAAACGGGGGCATCCACTTGTGTAGGCTTTGTGTAATTATGGCAGAATTAGGTCAGAATTCTCAAAGATAATCATAAATAATTTTAATGAATCAAGTCCTTGGGGGCACCACTCTTCTTAAAGAAGATAAATAATAGATTGAGTCTCATAAAATACACTAAACTTTCAATTTGGAACTCAGATTAATAATTAAATTAATAACTACAACCAGAATTACCACTGATAGCTAGTAGGTCTTTAAACATTAAAGAAGCCAGCATAATCATACACAAGCATTTATTTAAAAGAAACAAAGCAAAAACACACAATGTGAAGTCTAACTCTAAATATTAAACTACAGAACAAAGGGTGTGTGTGTGTGCAGGTCTGGGTGCGCGCCAAAAGGAATGTGTGTATGTTTCTCTGTTCTGCCTCCATATGTCTCGCGTGCATGGGCATAGACTCACCTGGTCAGAAACAAAAGAACATGTGAAGCGGGAGCTTTAAAGTTACTCTACGCCGTGTGTGGTTGTATTTAAGTCAAATTAGAGGTGTATGTGTGGGGTCTGTTTAGGATAATGGTGCCAAGTTAAAAGGAGTTAGTTAGTATGCAAATACTGTCTGTGTGGATCATAACATAAACTAACATCAATTTAGCATGTGGCTACCAAATTAACAGATAAGCACGTCAACAACAAAACCTCAGAAAAACACATCAATACATGTACATCACAACTAAACAGTCCTGTGCTTAGCCAAGTACACTGTTACTCTATGCTATGCCCAGTTGTCACGTTACCATCTGTCGTGAGGGAAGGAGAGGTTGGTTTGGGCATTGCTGTTAGCTGGTGGTCAGTCTGTTGTAAACGAGCCAAGCCGGGAAGAATTGTGCTTCTGCTGTGAAGCGTCTTTTGCTGTGCAGTGTCCGCTTTTAGAGATCGGAGGAAGCCAGATGCTGCACCTGTGGTTGTCCTTACAGAGTTCACAGCTTGGCATTGACTTGCTTCATGCTCCTGTTAGCATGTGAAGTTATCTGGCAGGCTTTGTGTGTGTGGCAGCCATTTGTGCTAAACTTTGTTGCAGAGCTCGAGCAGGCTCTCGTGTCGCTGCAGTAAGATCACAGACTTCTGTTATGCTGCGTGTTTCTGCTCCAAGCAGAATGGTGGTGGAAGACGTCTGCTGTGTGCTGGAGGCAAAGCCAGGAGGAAGGAAACAGAACAAATCATCGCTGACCTTTTTATTGACCTGGTGACATCTGGGTCACAGGTCAGACTAGCCAATGCTGCATTCAATGGCTCTCAGGATTGTGGGACAAAAGAGAATGTAGTCTCCTAACTAAAGTTCAGTTGACAATCACCCAAATGGCTGAATTCATCTGTGGAGTCCCAACAACTGGTTGATTCATTACTTTTTACAGGCTGTCAACTGGCTTACCAGTTTTAGCAAAGCCGGAGCTCCCAGATTTAGGCCAGTATAGGCCAGGTCTGCCATTTTTGTTGGGGTGATTGCGACCCTATGCCGGCAATGCCGGTTCAGTTTCAGCAGCTAGATCCAAACCAATGTTTTTGGGCTGATTATGGGGCGTTATTCAAACCGGGTTTGGCAAGAGACTGGCAACCATTCTTGGGCTGGGTTATTTCTTCTGGCCTGCCGGATTTGAGCCATTATGGGGCCAAACCATTTTGGCTACCTGAGAGGTCACCATCATTTTTGGGAATGAGAAAGTATGTGGAGTAAAACCCATCTGTAGCTAAAACCCAGGGGTCTAACATGCACTTTTCCCAGCTGTCCAGGCATAAATGGGAAACTGCTTCGGTGGCGGGTCACTCAACCCTAGGTGATGTTTCCTTGAGGTCCTGAACCCCTGGCGGGATGCTTCCTCTGGGGTGACCACCTGGGGTAAGAGAAGCTCCCGCTTCACATGTTCCTTTGTTTCTGATCACATGGGTTTATGCCCGTGCATGCAAGACATACGGAGGCAGAACAAAAAAACATACACACATTCCTTTTGGCACGCACCCACACCTGTGCACACACATACATACACACACACCCTTTGTTTGGTAGTTTAGTATTTAGAGTTAGACTTCACATTGTGTGTTTTTGCTTTGCTTCTTTTACATAAATGCTACATAAATAAAGTTGAAGGAAAAAAGCAGCAAGCCATGCATATTAGACTTAGGCATTAAATTTATCCAATCACATTTAGCTTTGTCCATTTCTGCCTAGCGACTGCTGAGCCACTGGTTGCTATGGTGATTGAGCCCTCAAAGTGCTCAGGCATGGAGACAAACAGAGGAAACCCTGTCAAAGTACCACTCGAACAAGCCACCCTCATCAAAAAACTGTAGGTCGTATCATTGAAATGACCACATTGAAAGCATCCCAAGGCTTTGCAGAAGTGCACATATGTAATGGTGGGATTTGTTGGGTCTCTGTAATTAATTTTATAAAGAGTACAGTCTAGACCTGCTCTATAGGAAAATTGCAATGAGAATTAAATAAAATTGAATTGAATTGAATTAATTTGTGTGGATAAAGTTAAAAAATGTGAGCATTACACCAAATCTTAAAAACTGGCACTTTCTGCTTTCCTCCAGAAATTTCAACAGTTAGTTAACATTGGAGCCTATATGGCATTTGCTTGGCACTGGTCACTTGGGAGCTCACCAAGCCAGATGTGTAAGTCCATTTGATTCCATAGTTATGTATAATTTTCCTATGTTTTGGTGTAAAATGATGTATGAAGGTATAGGAATGTTGAAGTTGAAGATACATTTTTATTGTCTTTTTTGTCTTGTGACCAGTTTAAAGTTTAAATGATGTCTGTAGCTGAAAGTATGCAGAACTGGTAGCATTTCAAAGTGGAGTACGTTTGAAGATGATTTTAAGATTGCTCCAGTGACTTACATAAAACAATTGTGAAAAAAGCTTAATATTTTCAAAAATATAAAACGTAGACAAAAGAAAAATACATGCATAAATGTCCTTAACGAGCTGAACATTTTGATACTTGAATGGTTTCTATAGCTGAAAGTATGCATGAGTTAAAACAATGCAAAAAACGTACATAATACTAATAATAATAATGCTTAATCAACATTCCCACTAATAACTAGAGAAGCAATATTTGAAGAAATTGTGGGTGTGAATTCTGGCTGTTGAATGATACATATTGACTAATACCAATAATGTATGACAGGTGTGGAATATTTTCAGGTCTGTTGAATAGCTGACACTAAACTGCATTGATGGCTTAAAAGGTTGAATAGTACCAGTAATGTATGAAAGATGTGGAACATTATAATGTTTGAAAGGAGGTCTTCACCATCTTGGGCTTTTATTTTGAAAATCTGAAATGACACGCTGTGTGTGTGTGTGTATGTGTGTTTCTGTGTGTGAGACAGAGGTAGATTTCAATCGTGAATTAGGATTTTTTGTTTCTGTTCAGTTTGAATGAAGTGTGTTTTAGAATTTTCTGCAAGGTAAAATTACTGTTTTTCTCAGTGGAGTCTGGTGGGCTGTAGCTACCATTTGTTTTGGTCTGAGATGCTGGTTCTTTAGTGTGACGTTTAATGGCAGTGAAAGTCGCTTACAGCAGTGGTTCCCAACCTTTTTTGTCAGATGTACCCCCACAGCCCTATCAGATGGGCTTAAGTATCCTTTGATAGATGGGATGGCTTTATGATATTGTTCAATGATATTTTCAGTAGTTTCGTCTAAGTTTGCAATTGTACTATTGTCATTCGGAGTAACTATATACAGTATTACTTACTAGCTTTTTGTTGTCTTTTTAACTAGCCTTTTTGCAGTCCTAATCAACTTACAATTGACTCAGGTTGATGGAAAACTGAGGCATGTCTTGTGCAGACTACCATAGTAGCTAAGTTATTGTGACAATAACTATAAAGATCACCATCACACAAATTTGTAATCTTATCATAAAATTTCTATATTTTCAAATTAGCTGAGCTACACATTTTTTTTCACGTACCCCCTGGTAACTGCAGAAGTACCCCTTGGGGGAATTACTGGCTTACAAGACCAAAGGTAGAAAATAGCTGAATCATAGCATAAATGTTATTAAAAGGAAGTGTGAGAGATGGACAGAGAGAGAGACAGAAGGACAGAGACAGACAGACAGAAAGAGACGACAGAGACAATCAGACCGAAAGAGGTAGGTGTGTGTGTGTCAAACTGCACTAATTAGCTCATGTCAATCAGCTGTGACTTTCCTGAGTTCGAAGGTTGTCATGGTGATGCCAACTGCTGTGTGTGTTATTTCTGGCTGAATTAGTTCATTTCATAGACATTTTAGCTGAGGCGCACCTCTCAAATTCCTGCTTCTAGTTCAAAGACCGTAACTCCTATCGCAAAGTAAAAATACCGTAAGAGAGAGGAGAACCTGCTGCAGAGGCAGTGTGAGATGTGTGCGTATGGTGTCAAAAATGTGGGTATGAGAGCAGGTAAGAAATATCCCCTTTTCTGCCTCCCTCCTGAAAATTCTGGTCTAACTGTATACAGCAGTCGGCTGGCACTGCTGTCACTTTGAAGCTGACTATAGCAACTGTGTGAGTTTGATTGATTCCATACTTACATGTCATGTAACAAATATTCCTACGTTTTGATGTATAAATAATGCATGATGAGTGAAAATTGTGGGAAAGTTTAAAACAAATGTACAGATCCTCTTTGACAGTTGAGTCCCTCACTCTAGCTCTGAACATTCCGCCCAATACACACCATTGTAAACTCAGAAAAAGACTGAAAATTCCATGAATTTTTAACTGTGATTGTGTAAAAAGTATGAAAAATATGAAAAAGTTGAATTAATGTGAGAAAGGATTGTGAACGTTTTAAAGTTGGAATGGAGTTTCTATGTGAATGTATGAATTAGTAGGAAGAGCTTGAAGATGAGTGAGTTTGAAGACTTTTCTCATTGACTACCATTGTAAATGTACTTCAGACAAAGTTGAATATTTTGAAAAATTTTAATGGGATTTGAAAAGTTGAATGATACCTAGAATGTACAGAAGATGTAGAACAGTTTGAAGTTTCTACTACTATCTATTTGATGTTTCTACTACTATCTACAACATCACTTCCACCAACATCAACACTATAATAACATAAAAAATAAAACCAACATACAAAATTAATAAATAAATAAAACAAAATGAAATCAATAATGATACAAATAATTTTAATATCTGTAATACTAATACCAAAACTAATAATAACACTACTACTACCACTACCAATGATAATAATAATAACAACAATAATAATAACAATAGGACCAATAGTAAGTAAAAATAAATACATTTTAAATTATTATGATAAACTATTTCCCCCCTTTGTATGTGTATGTATGTAGATTTCGATGAAAATTTAGGTGTAAGTATTGATATAGATGTTAATGTGTTGAAATTATTATTGGTCGTCAGGCAAGAAAAATATCACGACTAATGGAATTAGGATTGTAGGAGATCAATGAAAGAAGAAGGTAGACAGATTTTCCATAGAGATGTAATCCATGAGTAAGTTTTTCCAGCGTGTAATATGTATGGTGTTCCTTGATTTTGATTTCATGAGGATAGTTTTCTTGGCGATAGTTAGAGCCTCGAGGATCAATCTACAGTTTTCCTTGTTCAAGCTGATTGTTAATATGTCACCTAGTAAGCTGAGTGAGGGAGATAATGGGATGGGGCAGCCCAGGAAGAGGGATAGTAACTCAGTGATCTTTTTCCAAAATTTTGAATGGGTGTTTAGTGCCAGGTGGCGTGAACATTATCCAGGTTATTTTGTGTGCAATGCAAACAGATTTCTGATGAAAATCCTATTTTAAAATTTTTGAACTGAACTCTGTGGAGTATTCTATATTGTATGAGTTGTAGGTTGGCATTTTTAGTCATGAAGAAGATGTTTTTGCAAATTTGATTCCAGAAGTCAGTATCAGGAGTGCTTGCTAAGTATAGTTTCCATTTTATTGATGGTTTGGATAGCATTTTGTCAGATTTTTATATTATTTCATATTAGTTTGCATTAGTTCCCTCTTGTTGTGTAGTTGCTGTGGCTGCTTTGACATACAGTATGTTGGTGTTCAAGTTTGCTGTCTGCTGTATTCAAATCAATTCAGTTTTATTTATATAGCACCAATTCATAACAGAAGATATCTCTTTTCACTTTTCCTATAGAGCAGGTCTAGACCATACTCTTTACAATATTATTTACAGAGACCCAATAAATCCCACCATGAGCAAGCACTTGGTGACCCAACTGATTTGTGACTGATTTTTAGTCATGAAGATGTTGTTGCAAATTTGGTTCCAGAAGTCGTTATCAAGAGTGCTTGATAAGTCTAGTTCCCATATTATTGATGGTATGTCAGATTTGTTTAGGAGGAGTGAAATTGTGGCTATGTTCATGTTTACTGGAAGTCTTGAATTTTGTTTTATTTCAGTTATTATTTTGTTGAAGAGCTGAACTTTATTTATCCTCAGCCAAACTCACTAACAGCGTTTTGCCAGCATGTCCCCTCAAGCTCAAATTACACTTCCACATCTGCGTAGCCATGAGGGTCTCACGTGACATGAATTTCATCAGCGGGGATGAACATGTATGTGGACAGACAACCCACCCTTCAGGGTGCAAGCAGTGTGAGTGAGTTGAACACAATACAGAGGGATGGAGGAAGCCAGTGCAATTGGACTGGTGTGCAGTGGAAAGATCAGACTGAAAACAGAACTGCATTAAAAAAAAAGCAACTGTTCTACGTTGTTGGGGGCATGTTGCTTCAGGTACCGGTGAGATGATAAAAATCAGTCAAGGCTGGTTAGGGTAATAGATTTATGGGCTTATCAGACACCTAAACACTGTACAGTGGTTTAAAATACTGACAGGATTTCCCAACTCTGGAAAGTAATCACAGTGACCTATCCAGCAAACTGTAACACAAACATGTAAAGTATCTGTTTTCTTACAGCGCATTTCTTTTTAGTACTCAAGGTGGCCAGTATCTTCTTGTGTTTCTGCACTGTGTCTTTGTCTTGTCTGAAGTATACGCACTGGCCCTGCCATTCGATACTTCCCTTCTCTAGCACGACTCGCAGGACAGCGTCTCTCGCACTACATCAAACGAATTTGACCAGGATGTGTCGACTATACTTTGCTTCTGGATTGGGCTTAGGTCTGTTCCATCTCGAAACCTCCATCCATGTCCAAGCCCAGTCCCTCTTTCAGCAATGTACACACAAATGCATCCATGTCTCTTTTCTCTGAGTTTTCCAAAACACCAATTATATGAACATTGTTACAGCGTCCCGCATCCTCCAAATATGTCGACATCGACATCTTCTCTCTCTCCTTTTGTCGCTTTCAGCAGGTATTTCTACCTCCGGAGCTGCAGAGACTGGATCTTTGGTTGTCTTTGGTTGTAGCCCACCTGCCTGTGTGCCTCAGCAATTCTACCCCCCAGTTGCTGAACCGTAATTTGAAGGAAATCGAGGCCTCTTTTCACTCCACCTACATCAGTCGTGATTCCCCTGCAGCATGGCTAGCTAGCGCCGTGGCTGTATACAACTGGATTAGTGACTTAACAGACATTTATATAAATTACTTGGCTTTAATGACAAAAACGGCAATCATGTACAACCTCTGTTATTATGAGGAGTGACACACAAAATTGCATATATATGTGTATATATATGCATATGAAGAGGTATGATCACATCACACCTGTTTTAGCCTCTTTACACTGGCTCCCTGTTTGTTTTAGGATTGATTTTAAGATCTTATTGATTACTTTTAAGGCTCTTCATGGCCTGGTTCCAGATTATATTTTAGACCTTTTAATACTTTATGAACCTTTATGTAGTTTGAGATTTTCAGGCAGGGGTCTCTGTCTCTGTCTCTTCCAGAGTCCAGGATGAAAACTAAGGGGTACAGAGCTTTTGCCATCAGGGCGCCAAGGCTCTGGAACAACTTGCCTGAAGAAATTAGGTTGTCTGAGTCAGTATCTTCTTTTAAGTCCCTTCTCAAGATGCATTTTTATCGGAAAGCATATCCTGATTTTACAAGAGCTGTCTGTTTATTTTATTGTTTTTTTATGTATTTTGTCATTCACTGTGGTATTTTATTTCTCTCTCAGTGAAGCACTTTGTACTTTGTTTTGATAAGTGCTCTATAAATAAACTTTTATTATATTATATAGGCATAGCAAGTGAAATTGTAAAATAAAATCAATACATGTCAGTGTCCATACAGGTAAGTGTTCCTTGTATCACAGGAATGTGCTTTCTCCCCCCTGAGAGGGATGAAAAGAGGAGGGGCGACAGGCACACACAGTACACTGTGTGTGTGAGTGTGTGTGAAAGAGAGAGAGAGAGAGACAGAAATGGCATTTCAACTTGTATTTTCTCTTATTACAAGCTATGATCACTTTAATTGTTATACAAATGTGCTGTTTTTATCTCTACAAAGAGTCTAAGCACATGGGCTGAATCTTTTCCAGATTAAACAGATCGGTGTAAACAGTCCCTGTTAATTCAGGGTCTATTGTCCCTGCATCAAAATCAGCATGTTAAATCACAACTTCATACATTTCCATACAGTTCATACTAAACATAACATAACAACTGATATACATTCAATTCAACCTTATAAAGTCAGTCCGTTTGTTCTTTGTTTTTTGAATTCACAGTGCGGTGATAATTTTCAGGCCACATCCTGGAATGTGGGGGTATCACCTTTGTACCTGAGCTGTGTCCCATCACAAATGAGCCACTTGTCATTATACCTTCCATTAGTGTCCTCCTTGAGTCCTGACCCAGGGGACTTGTAAACAGCCAAGTTAGGGAGAGTTCACTCAGTTCAACCCTAAAAGGGAGACATCCTGATCTCCACGCTACAGTTCCATTTCATTTATGTATGGCGGAGTGGATGGATGAGGTGGAGTTGAGGAGTAGTCTGGTGGTACAGCAGCAGATACTTCTGTATCATTTGTGGAATTCCAGTAAAACAGTTCTGAGGTCTGTTTGGTTAAATTCGCCAACTAGAATAAAAATATAAACATACAGTTCCTGTTGTGCATTTATCTGGGGCAATGTAAACAGCAGCAACAAAAACACTGGAATTCTTTGGGCAGATATGGTCGGCATCTTAACATAAAAAAATCGACATCTGGGGAACAACTTTGACTACATTTGAGCACCAAGCATCATTGATGTAAACATAGAGCCTGCCTCCCCTTGTCTTACTGGACTCGTGACTTCTGTCAGCACGGAACACGGTCCGCCTGTTGAGTGCAATAGCTTGATCAGGTTGTGTTGTGGTGGAGCAAGGTCTCTCTAAAGCTGTGGGCACAACAGTCTCTGATTTCCCATTTGTACATTTTATTGTTCTGCGACCGGACAATAGTTTGTTAGTTAGTTTGAGTGAACTACTGGCCTACACACGCCGCCATCTTGAGATACTTGTTGGAGAACTGGTTTTACTTATCTTTTTTCTTTCATTTAATCTCAGTTTATCCCAAATAATAAAGCACAGTGCCATTCTAACATTACCAAAATTAGGGGTTCAGTTTGCACTACACTTACCTGTGCTGAAAATATATGCACTCATGATGCTGCATGGCACTTTGGGTAAGAGCAGCCATCAAATGGCATGTTATTAGTTTCACCTATTAAATCCATTTCGGTCATGAATTGGAAATGCAGTTGGAACAGAGACAGGATATACTGCAGTGGGACTATTTAATCCATGGAAGTGATACAGGGATTGGGTTAATGGCTATTTAGCTGCATTCGTAATATTTTGGTACACTATTACATGATATTCTGTAATGCACACTGAATATCCAGATATGGCATAACTAAAGCCTTCACCTTCACATGAAATTCGATTTCATCATCATCTCTCTTGAAGCATTTAGTGATTGTCACACTGTAATTGTTACGGACAGAAGAGCAGGAGACACCAAGGTGGAGACAGAAATAGTTTTATTCGACACAGCAATGAGAAACACAGTAAGTTGAGCAGTGATGGATGATGGAGAACTGATACCGTCCTTTCTAGACTGCGCTAGTGAATGCCTCCTTTAGAGCGTTGAAGGCCTTGTTGGCGGCATGTGACCAGGACAGAGACCTGGGCTTGTTGCAGAGTAAGTTGTTCAGCGGGTGTATGGTACTATAGTCCTGTATTAATCGTTGGTAAAAGTTGGAAAAGCCCAGGAATCTCTGAAGTTCCTTAATGGTGGTTGGAGTGGGCCAGTATCGTATGGCCTCCACCTTCCCCTCGTCCATCTGGATGCTACTACTACTACTATTGATGTTGTAACCCAGGAACTGAGGGTTGGTGAAAGGAGCACTTCTCTGCCTTGAGGAACAGCTGGAACTCTCTCAGGACATCCGCAACGTGGTGGCGATGTTTGGCCAGGCTCTGGGAGTAGATCAAGATGTCATCAATGTAGACCAAGAGCTGTTCCAATGCTGCTGGGACGAGGGGAAGAGGATAGCAGAACTTCACGGTCATCCAGTTGAGTCCCAGGTAATCCACACAAGGCCACAAGCCTCCGTCCTTTTTGGACACGAAGAAAAAGCTGGATGCAGCAGGGGAGGTAGAAGGCCGGATATATCCCTGAGCCAAGGTCTCCTCCTTCTCTTGTGGACTCTCTATGGAGGTGGTGCAGACAGGAAGTATCTTGGAGCGAGGAGTAGATGGTGGAGGTAGGCGAGGGAAACAGGAATTGTCCCACTTCAGCACTTCACCTGTGGTCCAGGAGATGATGGGATTATGTTGTTCTAGCCATGGGCGCCCTAAAATCACCTCAGTGGTCGAGCCCTCCAGAACCAGGAGGTGTTGTTGTTCCTCATGCACCACTCCTACTCAGATGTTAATGGGACCGGCATAGACCTGGACACGTGCGCAGCTGAGTGGTCTGCCTGTCATGGCGTGAATCTGGTAGATTGAGGGCGTGGAGGTGGTCTTGAGGTGGAGTTGGTGGCAGAGGGCACCTGAGATGAAGTTGCCGGCTGACCCGGAGTCGATTGTACTGGGATAGACACAGTGGGAGTAGCGAGGGTTACCACAGCAGATAGGGGTTTCATATTCTTGATGGATAGAAGAATACACTCACCATGGACCGAAGAGGGTGGATGGGACAGGAAGTGATGACATGCCCTGCAGCTCCACAGTACAGACACAAGCCCTGGGACAGCCGTCTCTGCCGCTAAGCCGATGGTGTCCTCATATACGGCAAGGTGCAGCCGTACCCTGGGTTCCAATCCCTGACGGAAGGTGGTGATTAGGGACAGCTCGTTCCATCCACTAACAGCAGCGAGGGTTCGGAATTCCAAAGCATAGTTGTTCACAGAGCGGGAACCCTTCTTGAGGTGGTAGAAGCGCTCACCTGCAGAGGAGTCATGAGCTGGTCTTCCAAACACCTCCTTAAAGTGGGAGATGAAGATTGTCAGGGATTGGGTCACCAGTCCATTCTGTGCCCAGATCGTTTCGACCCACTGTAGCACGCGTCCGTGGAGCTGGGAGATGATGAACGCTACTTTGGACCGCTCATCCGGGTACAGGTGAGGCTGCATCTCCAGGACCAGAACACTGAAGGAGGAAGACGTTGCAGTCCTGCACTGAGCCAGAGAAGGCCGCTGGTTTGGCCATGGGACTAGTGTACACCGGAGGTGGTGGAGTGACGGATGCGGAAGTGGTAGCTGGTGTGGAGACTGGCGGTGAAGCGGTGAGCCCACGGCGAAGGAGATCCACCAGCTCTTGGAAAGGATCCGTGGCACTCATGCTGGTCGAGCTACGGTGAGGTCCGGTCTTCTGTTATGGACAGAAGGGCAGGAGACACCGAGGTGGAGACAGAGATGGTTTTATTTGACACAGCAATGAGAAACACAGTAAGTTGAGCAGTGATGGATGATGGAGTACTGATACCGTCCTTTCTAGACTGTTGTTGGAGTTTGGGAGCTGGAGCCATACACGCTGGAGATGGGAGAACGCTTGACTGGAGGAAGGAACACTGGAGTGGAAGCGCACGCTGGAACGGGAAAGGGTTGGAGTCCAAATGTTGTCTGTTCATCGAGAATTAGCGTCCTTTGTATAAACAAGACTGGACAACTGCCTGAGGTGAGTAGGGTGCTCTTATACTGGTGGTGATGAGGTGCTGGTGGGGAACAGGTGTGTGAGCCTGGCGTGTCTGTGACAGTAATCCATCAATCTATTTATTTAAAGATCTGCCATTATTGTCAATGGAATATAGTGTATACATAAATAAACTTCTTCCCATTAACAGACTTGCATGCACTGAAACAGGTTTGTGTCTATTATGCCTCATGTACAATATGATGCCTTGGCAGCTATTTTTGATTCACTTTTACTGTTAAAAGGGCTCCATCACATTCTTTCCTGTGTGTGAGGGAATTTTTGTCGTTTACAAGAAAGGGAAAGCTGTTAATGAGGCTAAAAGGGAGAAAACTGAAACATGGAAGCAATTTCCTCTTTAATTTGGTTATCTATCCATCTATTATCTTATCTTATCGGAAAATATATGGATGTTAAATCACCATGTGAATTTTGTCACTGTGTTGTAGTTGTAACTGTGTCCTTATGATATTTTCCATCTATTATATCCTTTGTTCCTGCTCAAAGAGAGAAAAAAGAAAGGGGGGAAGGGGAAGGTATTAATTTGAAATGAGGGAGACCTCAAATACCTCCATTATCACGTAATTTGTTTTGGTGTTTTAATACCTATACAGTGGTAAATTCATAATCAATTATGCATGAATTTGATGCATACATTATGGGTTGAGATACGGGGAAGCAAAACCCAGATGAAAATTGAAATCGGAAGCTATCAAAGGACAATGTCAAAAATCTTTCACTGTGAGCAGAAGATGGGAAAATAAATGTTTATTTTCGGGTCACTGGGGATGTTAATTAGAATAGCATTTTTTTCTCCCAAGCATGAATGGTGCTGGGCTCAGAGCTGAAAGGGATTGCCACCGCAAGGCCATCTCTGATCCATTGTAAATGACGGCTAGTCAACATAAAGGACATTTTCAATGACAGATTGCCTGTTCCTCAGAAGATCATATCCTCCGGCCTGTGGCTCCAAGGAGAAGTGATTGCAGCACTATTAGAGTGTACAAATTAACTGGTGTTTAGACTAATTGGATACGCATAGATTATGCTTGAACAGCACTGTGGTGCACTTACATCTATGATTACACTATTATGTATATATAGCACTATGTATAGCACTGCAGTACATTATGTTCTGTGTTAAGCTGATAAAGCAAAATCACACAGGCCTTTGCAGATGGTAACATTGGTCTTAGCTAAAGCCTTCGTGCATAGTGAATGATTGCATGGCTCCATATTGTGTGTGTGGCCCTAAATGGGTGCTATATTTTAATTTCTATCAGAGGCTCTGATTGCAGCCATAACCTCTCAATGAGCATCCGAGGGGAACGCTTTGTCAGCTCCCAGATGTGCACTTCATCTAACAAACTGCTCAAAGCAGCATTTTCACCAAACATGATGACAATCAGACATTGTGTATTTCTTCTGCTATGGATTTCGCTTTTGTCCTGCACCTGTAAAGACATTTCAGATGTGCACCAAATCGGCTTTCCTAAGGAGGTGTGTTTACCATGTGTGCAGGACTGCAAACATGATTCACCACAGGGGTCTGATAAAATCTCTGCTGCAGCATGGCAGGGAGTTAGAGTGGGTTTCTTTATCCTTGCCAAAGAAGAACTACAAAGCCAACAAAAGTCCCTCTTCTGCTTGCAATGGAAGGTTAAAGTGTAAAACGAGACTTTGTATTTTGTCCAGCATTACTAAAGGTGAATGCAAGCAAGGTCTTTACATAGTTGGTTAGTCCAATACATCTGTAAAAAATGATTTATCAAAGTGTAGAGCTTCAGTTAACCTTCCTAACTCACCTATGCTTCCACGGCCTGCCAAGTGTTTAGATGCAGTGGCTTTCCACCTACTGCTGATCTCAATAAAATGGAGCGTGTTGTATTTGTATCTGCAGATTCACCATCTGTTTCAAATCTGCCACTCTGTTGAAAGCATTAAATAGGCTGATTATAGTGCCATCCATTGTGACAACAGATGTAAATCGCTCTAGCAATGGTAGTATAAAACGGTTTAGCGTCCCTGCTTTCATTTGAAAATCCATTTTATTCTGCAATTGGAAGTCTATGGTATGTTATTATTTGGCGCATCCATGGACCTAACAGGTGAGAAATAAAAGCAGAAAACAATACATAAGCAGTTATTATGACCATTGACTATAAAGCAGACAGAATACCTTCTATCCTGACTTTCGAAATAAATTAAATCACTAAAGGGAAAAAAACACAGCATTGTGTGTATCTCCATTCTTTTCATCGGTGAACATTGATTCAGCCACCTTTCCCTTTCCAGACACCTTAAACTAATTAGACCCTCAAGAGAGAGAAGTATCTGACAGTTAACTCCAGCACTGTGCTCCTATGACATTTAGTTTTCATCGTGTTCCATTGTTGGCTATTGACTAAATGCCACATGGGCATCGATCCCCCTTGACCATTTGCATACCTCTGATTCACATCTCATAATGCTGGTTATATCGTGTTTACAGTCAAAACTCTAGCACGCCTGCTGTTTGTCAGGGCAGATGAATTGGTGATATGTTAGCACTGCTAGAATATTAAGTGTCTCACCAACATTGCAGAAGACCTCTATTTATTGGTAATGAGTGAACTGACCGTCACAAGTAAAGTTTTTTGTTGCCAGACAATTCACTGCACTGATTTCTAACTAAACTTGTACAACTTAAGACAAACACAACAGATTGTTTTGACCAGTTAATGCAGTAAGGCCTTGTTTTTCTATAGCTACATTTCAACTGCGCTCCCCTTAACTCCGGGGACACACAGGAGGAAGAAACGCTGCAAAGAGCCCCCGAAGCACTGCCCCAAAGCGCTGCCCGCTTCTTTTCGGTACCCATGTTAACCAATTGGGGTGTCCAGCGCAGAGCTCCAAAGGCCAGCTCGCGATCTGATGTGATAGTTTCGGCACCTGTTCTATTTTCTCCATGCAATGCAAGAGAATCTGGAAAGAAAGCACACAGATAATTATTATAAACTATATGAATTATCTGATTCTGATAAATGATGAAATATACATCCCATGCTTGCTAACTCTTTTGATTTTCCTGTCCTTCTCTCCACTGTTCTTCTGGAGTTTCAGTTCCCCCAATTTTCTTTCCCCCAGGTGATGAAATGTCAAACTCTGCATCCACTAGATTTGCTACTGCTGTTTGTAATTGTGTTTTTTAAATTACGTACTTATTCCACATATTTGTCAGTTGTTTCTAAACAGAGAGCGAGAGAGATGAGCAGACACGCACACACGGAGGAGAGAAGCCCCTCCCTGCAGATCATCACACAAGGGGATCCTTTTAACATTGTTGCAGAACAAGCAATGCACCGCAGGAGCAGAATCGCTTGTTGACTGGCGCAGAGAAATGCGCTTCTAGTGTGAACAGCCAGGCTACTGCTCATTCGAGAATTTACCTGTCACGCTTCCACCTCCTGCGTGTCCCTGGTATAGACTAATACAATGACTACAGGCTGTAGGTTAAATACTATGGAACCCTATGAAGGTCAAAATTAAACGAATAAGATATTGAATACAGAAAACTATATCAAAATAGAGGCCAAAATCAACCATCCTAGGAGGGCCCTCAAAAAGCCTGGAATTATGTTAGTTTTTATCTGCAATTTTGATATAATAAGAAATAGTATTGCTATAAGTAGTATCAGTAGTATCAGTTTGACTTACTATTTGTGTATCTCAAACAATATAAGAGCCTCTCAGGGGCCCTTCCCCCCTCTGAAAGGTGCACATGGTTTAGTCCACTCCTGCAGTAGGGGACCAGATTTTTGTGCTATGCCACTGTCCATATGTATTTAAACACAGTCCACAATCTGATACAAAAACAAAATATTTGTAACTATACAAATATAGTAGCATTAGTTACTTGCCTTGTATTGACTAGCGGCATTCCATTTGGTCATGCCAGCATGCAGGCGACATATGAGGTGGCAGGCATGACAATGAATCTCTATCAGCTGATAATCAAATAGCAACTGGTAGAGATGCTGTGATAAAGTTAAATTTAATGTTTTTACAGCTTTAAAGTGTTGGCAGAGACAGCACAGCACTTTTTCCATTAAGATTCAGCCACTACAAGCCATGTAAAATCTGTGCTCATTAGGCTATATTGTGGTATTTTGTTTACTGTAATAGCTTGGTAAAAAGGTTACTTTGACAGGCATTAAAGGAAAATACAAATTTAGTCTAGTAATAGCTGGGTACTGGAAAAAAGAGCTAAATATTGTTCTGGTATGAAAGTACATCTTATACACAAAATTGTATTTTCCTTATGGACAGAAAGCTGAAAATCTATTCTATGTGTTGAAATTAGTTCATTTAAAGCACAGGGATCCAACTTAATCACTGAAGGGGCCATCTTAAAGAATAAAAATTAATTTGTGGGCCAGATAAGCAGGGGCATAGCCAGAACCTTCCTACTGGGGTGACCAGGTTAGATGCAATGATTATATTGGTGTGGAAAAAAATAACTACTCCAAATGTACAAAAAAATTAAAGAATGGTCACACGAACAAATAAAAACCAGTCCCAAGTACAGGTCAGGGAAAAAAACATGGGTGGATAAACTACCAGTGCCTGTCATATAATGTGCATGCCAATGCACATTTCTATCATTTTAATTTAATAAATTCAATAATATAGTAATGCTATTTTCAACACTTTTTTGTTCTGGATTACTCATTTTATCGCATTATTGTAGCATTTCCGTCACTGCGAGTGTATGTGTGTTAATGTCCCAGCCAAGCTGTATTTTGTAGGCTCTTTTGTGGTACTTGTACCACCTTGTACAAGGTGGCAATAGCTACATATGAAGTACCGTATGGGAAACGTGAAAGTCACTGAATTTTCCAAAACACGGTTTTGCAAGTATTTCACAATAAAAGCCTTGTTAGGAAATGAAGGGATTCTGTCCACTGAAACGCTAGAGGGCTTTTAATTTCAAATGGATACAGGGAGTGTTGAGTTTGTATTAAGAGCGTAATGCAGTAACAAAAAGTTAACAGGGAAACGGGGAGCAGATCAGAAAATAAGGAGGCTTCATACTAAAATATGACCAAATATACTAGACTATACCAAAAATAGGGAACTACAAATAAAGGTCTGTCTCTAATATAAGCTTGCTTCAAATGAAGGCCCGGTACCCTCTGCAGCTGAGGTAAATAAAGCCACTATTTGAGAATTAACAGTATTTTCATCTGCCTGCACTCCTCTTAACTGCAGTTTTTATTAGTGAGTGAGTGTGACTGATTGATTGTTGGCTTGTCAGAACATCGTTTTTTTAATGGGTAACCATGGCAACATCTCACACAGAGCCTGCTTGTTTTGCTGTTTTTGTATCTGTCATGAATGCTCCCTGATCATTCATTCATTCTGTCTGGTTTCCCGGTCACTAACTTACACCAAAGCATTGTGTGCAAATATGGCAGGATCTGACAGCTGCTACCTGTGAGGCCTCTGAGCCCATAGCTCTGAGGCCATAGGGGCCATAGATCTGAAACTTGGTATACATGATCCTTGGGGACCCCTATAGAGGTGTGCATTGTTTCTAGTTCACTAGGTGGCAGTGCGGACATGTTCCAGGCCCGGCCCACACTGTGTGTGCAAAATCTGAGGTCTCTGGGACCATTCTCTGAGAAAATATGCACATGTGAGAAATTAAGCCATTTAGGAACATTTCTGCCACAGAGGACAGGACATTTGGTAACCATGACCACCTCATTCAAAAGTATTCCAAATGGCATATTTTCTTCATTTCCTGATATTCTGACATTTGTGAAACTTAGCTTCCAGCTTATATATCTCTAAAATGAAATTTATAGAGCAGGTTCCTGGACCCCCAGGGACCAACATATTCCATTTTGGAGATAGAACTCCCTGGGCTCCCAAAAAAGTTCAATAAAAGCATACTTCAATCAACTCAGATTGACCTGAAACGTGCTCCTAGACACTTTCTGCAGCAAAGATTTTGGGGTCCACACTTAAGCTTAGACTTTAGCAGAAAATAACAGGTGTCCAATGGCAATACCTTGCATTGAATGGACACTGGTGTACAATCGCAATACCTTTAGCTCTGTCAGAACATGCTATAATCACAGAATATAGCAGTATCTGGCGATACTGGCACCTTCAGGAACATGTAATTGGCATTAAAGGAGCTGCACTAAGCTGGTTTGAATCCTATCAGATCGATCTCAGTTTGTACACGTTGACGATGAATCCTCCGGGCACACCAAAGTTTGTTGAGTTCTACAAGGTTCTGTGCTTGGACCGATTCTATCCACCTTATATATGCTTCCTCTAGGCAATATTATGGAAATACTCCATAAACTTTCATTGCTATGCAGATGATACCCAATTATATCTATCGATCAAGCCAGATGAAACTAACCAGTTAACTAAACCTCAAGCATGCCTTAAGGACATAAAGACCTGGATGACCTGCAACTTTCTGATGTTAAACTCTGACAAAACTGAAGTTATTTTACTTGGCCCCAAACACCTCAGAGACACATTATCTAAAGATACTCTAGATAGCATAGTCCTGGCCTCCAGCAACACCGTAAGGAACCTCTGAGTTATCTTTGATCAGGATTTATCCTTTAACTCCCACACGAAACAAACTTCAAGGACTGCCTTCTTTCAGCTACGTAACATTGCAAAAATCAGGCACATCCTGTCTCAAAATGATGCCGAAAAACTAGTCCATGCATTTGTTACTTCTAGGTTGGACTATTGAAATTCCTTATTATCAGGCTGCCCGAATAAGTCCCTTAAGACTCTCCAGTTGATCCAGAATGCTGCGGCACGTGTACTGACAAGAGCTAGGAAAAGAGATCATATTTCTCCAATATTAGCTTCTGTGTACTGGCTACAGAATCAAAATTAAAATCCTTCTCCTCACATACAAAGCTCTTAATGGTCAGGCACCATCGTATCTTAAAGATCTCATAATACCTTATAACCCTATTAGAACACTGTGCTCCCAGATTGCAGTGTTACTTGTGGTTCCTAGAGTCTCCAAAAGTAGAATGGGTGCCAGAGCCTTCATCTATCAAGCTCCGTACTTGTGGAACCAGGTCCCAGTTTGGGTTCGGGAGGCAGACACCATCTCCACATTTAAGAGTAGGCTTAAGACTTTCCTGTTTAGTTAGGGCTGGCTTGGATGAGTCCTGAACCATCCCTTAATTATGCTGCTATAGGCCTAGACTGCCGGGAGACTTCTCATGATGCACCTCTTTCCTCTCTCCTTCTCTCCCTCTCCGTCTGTATACATTTTTATCTCATTACTGCATGTTACTAACTCGACATCTTCTCTCTCTCATAGTTGTGTGCTTTCTCGATTCTCTCCTCTCTCCTTCTGTCGCTTTCAGCAGGTATTTCTGCCTACGGAGCTACAGAGACTGGATCTGTGGTTGTGGGCCGCCTGCTGCCCCCATGTTCCTGCTCCTGTGTTGTTAGCTCTGTTGCTACTATTGTCATTATTATTCCTATGACTGTTATTCCTATTATTATTAACTTATTAATAATTAACATGGCAGCGGCGGATGGCCGCCCATCATTGCATCTGGCCACCCACCATTGCGCCTGGTTCTGCTTGAGGTTTCTGCCTCTTAAAAGGAAGTTTTTCCTTGCCACTGTCGCAATGTGCTCGCTCATGGTGGGATTTGTTGGGTCTCTGTAAATAATATTATAAAGAGTATGGTCTAGACCTGCTCTATAGGAGAAGTGCAATGAATATGCGCTATATAAATAAAATTCAGTTGAACTTCTCAATTGAGAATGATGACACCTGTGTGTCCACCGGCAGGAAATTTTGACCATAAAGTGGAAGATTCCCTTACACCGCATTGTACCTATGATTGCGGCATTGACCTCCTCCCTGGTTCAGCTCCTCTTAAGGGCCAACTCTTCTCTCAGTCTGCCCCTGAAACCAAGGCCATGGAAAGATACATCAATAAGTCGCTGGCTGTTTCACTAAGCTGAGTCTCAGGAACGCTTACCACCTGGTGCGCATGAGAGAGAGGGATGTATTGAAGACCTCTTTCAACACACCAAGCGGACACTATAAGTATCTGTTTATGCCGTTTGGCCTCAATGAACACTGTGCTCCCAGTGCTTGTCCTAGTAATTGTCTGTTTGTGCCAGCTGGTCTCCGCTCCCAGGTTCTGCAGTGGGGGAATTCTTCCCACTTGGCTTGTCACCCAGGGGTGGAGAGGACCCTGGCTCTTTTGCGGCAGCGATTCTGGTGGTGCTCCATGGAATAAGATGCTAAGGATTTTGTCACAACCTGCCTTGTCTGCACCCAAAACAAGATCTCTCTGTGAGCTCCAGCGGGTCTCCTGCGACCTTTACCTGTTTGTCATTATCCTTGGTCCCATTTTGACCTGGACTGGACCAGCCTCCCACCATCAGAAGGTAAGACAGTAATCCTCACTGTTGTTGACCCCACAGTGGTCTGCCTACGACTCTAACACAGCATGCAATTTCTCCTACATTCCACGTGTCATGGCTCAAGCTAGTTAAGGAAAGGTCATTTCAGCTGGAAAAAATGTGCTGCGAGACAGAGGGCCTTGAGTTCAACACATGGTTTAAAGGAATTATTTGACATTTTGGGAAATATACTTATTCGCTTTCTTGCCAACAGTTCAGTAAGATCGATACCACTCTAATGTCTGCATGCAAAATATGAAGCTACCTTCGGTTGGCGTAGCTTAGCATAAAGACTGGAAACAGGGGGAAACAGTCTGGCTCTGTTCAAAGGTAATAAAATCCTCTAAAAGCTCACAAATTAACATGTTGTATCTTGTTTCTTTAATATGTACAAAAAACTAGCCGTTAAAGTTGTGGTCTTATGTGGGGTTATGTGCTGGAACTATTTATTGGCCGGGCATAGTGACTTATTGGAATATCTGCTGGTTGCTTGGCTACCTTGCGGTAACAACAGGATTCTAGGAAGTCACTCCCAGTCAGACTTAAAATGAAAGTATTCATGTAAGTTAGATAACAGCACTGGTTAGGATGACTTATGTAGCTACGATTTAATATTGCATATTCCATATTTGGTTCCTGGAGGATGAAAGGAATGTATGTGGTGGGATTTTTCTTTTAGCATGTGAATACAGTTGTAAATACATATACACCTGTATGCAGTGATCACCACCAGCATTCATATAAACACATACCTACTGTCTGTCTCTCTACCTTTTAATATGTTGGTACACATACATAATGCACATGCTCTTTCTGTCTTTTGCTACCATTACACACAAAGAGACGCACATACATAACTTGCAGCCAATTAGTCTCTCTTTAATTATTTTGCATTCTGCCCTTTATGATGATTACTGTGACATTTCCCTCCAGAGTATCTCCTCCACTCTGCCAGCCCAGCATTTTTGAGGCTTTTAGCCCCCAAGTTTCAACTGCACTCCCAGAAAGCCAGCCCCCACAATCGACCAGGCGAAAGACTGAGACCAATTAAAAGTATTTACCCAGCACTTAAGGTTGACAGGAGCTGGCACACTCGCTCAGCAAATGCCATTTTAACAGCAAATTCATGAATGTGTAATTGTTGGGCAAATGAACCTGATGGTTTGAGTGTTGTAATAGAGGAACCCCCCTCCTGGGCCATCGGGTGGGGATACACACACACACACACACACACACACACACACTAGACACAGCCATTTCTGCTTTTTTATTCATTAGACCTGTTTATTTGGCTAGAAGGAGAATCAAAACAATGTCAAATTTCTGAGATCCTTAAACCAGGTGTAGATTATTATTATTATTGTTATTTCTTTCGAGGAGAGAAGTGTAAAGAAAGAGAAACAAAAATATAATTAGTGTCTATAAACACAATGTACAAATATTACATTATGCATAGAAATACTGTGCTGTTTGTGAGTTTTTTTACATTGTGGTCTTTTAGCTCCATTAAGATACAATATATTCAGACAGCTGCAACAAAATGACCATTCACTATTCCATTTTTGGATTTGCTACCCTCACAAGTAAGCCTATGTACCTTCACTTTTGTTAATAAATCATTGAACTGTCCCTGTCTTTCTCGATCATCTACGTTTGGGTCCTTCACTTGCTGCCTTGCACTATCAAACCTAACAGAACAAATTTGCCAAAAATGGACTCAGCAGGTGAATCATTTCCTGTGGAAGGACTTAATGAGGTGACTCACACCATTGTGTGCCTTCTGAACTACTACAAAAACGCCTCCAGTGTGAGAGAGAGATAAACAATACCTTCTGCCACTTTTTAATTGACCAATGAGCGTGAAGC
The DNA here is from genome assembly GCF_020085105.1 of Siniperca chuatsi. Lineage (NCBI taxonomy): Eukaryota > Metazoa > Chordata > Actinopteri > Centrarchiformes > Sinipercidae > Siniperca > Siniperca chuatsi. Next base: position 8,135,009 of record NC_058051.1, on the reverse strand, counting down.
AGGCGTGGTTAGCAGGAGCCAATGAGCGTGAAGCATGCGTGGTGAGCAGGAGCGAATGGGAGTAAAGTAGGCGTGGGAATGAAAAACCCTGTAAATTAAATAATATGATTAAATAATTCAATCATTTAAGTGAAATCAATAGTATCAAAAGTATAAAAATAATTGACAAATTTACCATCTGTAAAATCTAATCTTTCAGGAGCAAAAGACACGTCCTTCTCTGTTGTCTGTTCTCAGATGAACACTCGGACGAATTTGTCTTGGAATATTTCAATACCGAATGCGGTGTGTTCCAGATGTCATTACGTCTGCCCCTCAAGGTGTGGATGAAAATGATGATTGAAAAAGCAGAAAAACTGAAGGATCTCTTCCTAAGAAGTCAGACATCGAGAGACATTCTGATGATAAGAAAGACTCTGTTCACAAAAGACACCGCCCCCAACTCCTCCTCTGACTCCGCCCCGTAATTCATTCTGCTTAAAACGGGTACCCCTGCAACTTCAAATCATGTCTGTTCCTCTTCTATCGCAGATTCATCTCCGATTCTGAGAAAAGCCATGTCTCTCCCTTGTATCCTGCGACCCGGGAGCCCGGATACCGTCAGGACCCCTACAGCAGCAGCACCACTGCGTGTTGGGAGCCCTACCCTTGATACGACACCCCCACCGCCGGGGACCCCTGACTGGATTCTGTCTCCTCCAACACCATCTCCCTCCCCTGACTGGCCCTCTTCTTCTTCTTCTTCTTCTTCGGTATCCTCAACTCCAAGCGCCTCACCACCCCCCTCTCCCAAGGAAGAGGACAAACCTGACGGGGTGCTCTCTGACCTATTTCTGAACACGGTGAGAGCCGTGGTGGTTCGCCTGTTGAGCAAGGTTCTGTGTACAGATCTGAAATCTGTAACGGCTGTCAAATTGATCATCCGAGCCAGCTACAGCACGAATGTCTGTTTGAGATGCCAGATTATTTCTTCCATCAGCACTATAACGAGTTGACGAAGCGGCTTTGGACGGATAGTTTCATCAAAGCCATTCAACGGGCACTTCAGGCATGCCATATCCACGTGTCTGCATACAGAATCCGAGGCCTTTCTTCATAACCTCAAAAAGACAAGACGCATCGGAGAGAAATTGGAGAAGATGTATGACGCTCTGATCGGTCAAGACGAGAAAAAGATTGAACTGATGAACAATGTGGCGGACTTTTGGAAGGGAATTGAGTAATTAAAAAAAATAAATAAAAAATGGGTAACTTTTGCACAAAATTTCAAAATTATGTAGAGGAACGTGTAATCGTTAATCAGTTAATCATTGTTTTAGATCAGGTGATTAAAAACATAGTCACCCATGTTGCGGATGACAATGTTTTTTACTTTAGAGACGAAGTCGCAAGACTAGAAAAGATTTTGGATGTTGTTCGAAATGTTGAAAATTGAGAACAGTTAGTAAGTGACAAATGCTCTGTATCTGATACCTTTTGTAAAATTATAAAAGAGATGACTAAAGATTCTTGCATGAAAATGTCTCATCTGTTTACTCTTTACACTTTATTTGTAGACGTTATGAGTTATTGTGTACAAAACAACATGTATCTGAATACCTGGAATGAATTGAGAACATTACACGATGATATTTACCAAATGTATGGAATCAATGTGTTGAAATTAACCTCCTGTAATTTGAGAAATGCTGTGTTTGTTTATAGTCAATAAAACACGATTTAAAGAAGCTTGTGTCTCATTGTTTGTTTTCAAAAACCCTAGAGAGGGCAACCAGAAACATGACTGAAAAACGTGTCATGAAAAAAGTGTATTATAAGCCCTCACATCCTGGTAGTTTTGGGGGAGTGGAACGACTACGCAGAGCCGTGCAGGATGAAATGGGGAAAAAAGTCAACGTAGAACGGTATACTATGCATAAACCGGCCAGGATACATTTTGTCAGAAAGTGTTTGTACAACGACCTCTAAATCAGTTCCAGGCAGATTTAAGGTTTTGTGATATGCAGGCCTTAACTGAACACAATGACGGGTACAATTATTTACTCACGGTCATCGATGTATTTTCAAAACGGGCTTATGCCAGAGCTTTGAAGACAAAAACAGGGGCTGAGGTCTCTAAGGCCTTTGACTCTATTTTAAAAGAAAGTCGGATCCCTGAAAAGTTACAAATGGACGCGGGCAAAGAGTTCTTTAACAAAAGCTTTGAGGGGTTGACGAAGAAACGAGGAATTAATCATTTTGCAACAGCCAGTGAACTGAAAGCGTCTGTTATTGAAAGATTTAACCGCACGTTGAAAACACGAATGTGGAGGTATTTTACAGCTACAAACAGCCGTAGGTACGTGGACGTCTTACATGAATTGCTTCACAGCTACAATAACAGTTATCATAAAAGTATAAAAATGACGCCTATGCAGGTGATGTCAGAAAACGTCTCTCGAGTGTTTGAAAACCTGTAGGGAACATTTCCCATACGCGAAAAAAACAAATTAAAGATGAATTTTAAGGATGGGGATTTGGTGAGAATATCCAAACTGAGAGGAGTGTTTGATAAAAAATATCAACAGAGTTTTACCGACGAATTGTTCACAGTAACCAAATGTATACCTCGCCAACCCCCTGTGTACAAACTGAAAGATTATGACGGAGAACCTATCCAAGGCTCGTTTTACGAAGCAGAGTTGCAAAAAGTCAAGGTTGGTAAAGACAAAGCGTTTCAAGTTGAAGAAATTCTGGACGAGCGTGTTGTCAGGGGTAAAAAACAAATGCTGGTGCGTTGGAAAAACTGGCCTGAGAAATTCAACAGCTGGGTCAAGGCAAGCGACCTGAAAAATGTATAAAAACAAATAGGTACGTCGAATCTGAATCATTAAAACATGGACCAAATCACAGGAGAAGGGTTCTACGTTGTCTTACCCTCCAACGCCAGTCTCGATGTATTTAAAAATAACACAAGCTCCAGCTACCACGTTGATTTAGCGCAGCATATTGATTTAGAAGGCCCGTGGGAGGTAGCTCTGACAGAGATTTTATCCCCCACACCTGGTTTAACATTTCTAGGGAGGATGCTTATTTTGAATGGAGGAATAAACCAAAAGATGATGATGATGATGCTTCGAAGAGCGAGGTGTTCACCCATCAGGGTTTTAGGGCAGGTTATTATCACGATCTGGAACAACTCAAGATAGAGCTGAACGCCTTTCTTAGAAAAATTAACTCTGATATTTATTTAAGGTTTAGCTCCATTCAAAAGAGATTTGAATTTCAGGCAGGAGGTCAATATCATTTACGATTTTACCCCCCTCTGGCTTACATCATGGGGGTTAACCCGGGAGAATGGGTTATTTTCAATGAAAGGATGGCTCCATATCCGGCTGATATAAAGGGAGGATTTTACCATATGTATTGTTATAGCGATGTGGTACAACATCAGCTGGTTGGTGACGCTTACACTCCGCTCTTGAGAACGATCGCTATAGAAGGGACGTACGGGGACGTCATCACGCAGTATTTTAATCCACCCTGCTACCTACCAGTGGTCAAGCAGCACATCGAAAACATCCACATTGAGATAAACCTATAAATTTTACCTGTGGGAAGACTATCGTGAAACTCCATTTTAGACCTTCCAAAAAAAATCCTCTGTGACAAAAACAAAATGATGCATCAGAGACACGATCCTCACCGTTTTGTGAGTTATTATGAGAATCAAGTAGGGGGCGCTCTCCCCGGTTTTTACGGGCGCCTGTTATGTATGGGAGAGGAATCGGTTCGATTTTTTTCTAAAATATTTTGTTTTGTATCGCCGTTGATGAAAAAAGGATTTGCCATTGCTAAGCCTCATCTTAAATCAGCCGCAAAAAACATTGCCTCGGAGGTGATAAGCCACGCAGTTAGTAGAATAGGGGGTCGATCAGACAACGGGGCTCAAGAAGGATCCGGCGGTATGATGGTTTTAGCCAGACGACTGAGGAAGAGACCTCCCGGGCAGCGAGTAAAAGTGAGTAGGTCAAAAAAGAGAAAATCAGTAGGGGGAAGTAAGTCCAAAGGAAAGCACGCTGTTGCGAGCTCCGGAGATATATTTTAGAAAACAGATATGGCGCTTTTACATTACAAATCAGCCGAATGCACTATGGGGGAGCTGGATTTATTTTCAGCACCCATGACGCAACTGTCTATCGAAGAAAAGCTCTACACAGAAGTCCTGCCTTTGGCATCCATTACCGACGGAGGTCCTATTGAATTTATTATCCCCGGAGATGGGGAAAAATACATGGATCTGAATGATACTTTGATTCATCTTCGTGTGAAAATTACCAACGCTGACGGCTCAAACCTAGCCGCCGACGCAGCAGTGGGTCTCATCAATTATCCTCTGAACACAATTTTTAACCAATGCGACGTTATTCTGGGGGATAGGTTAATTTCACAATCCAGCGCAACTCACCCTTACAGAGCGATGATAGAGACCCTCCTCAACTATTCAGACGATACGAAAAAGTCAGTTCACTGCAGGGTTATTTTACAAAGACACAGCCGGTGCTATGGACTCTATAGTACCAAATAACGGGCCAAATAGGGGATTAAATCAGAGAGCCCGGTTTACCTCAGAATCTAAAGAACTTCACCTACTAGGTTCTCTTCACGCAGACATATTTTTCTGCGAGAGGCTTCTCTTGAACTCTGTGGATTTGAGAATTAAGCTGACCAGAGCTAACGACGCCTTCTGTCTCATGGGCAACGCCGCCAGCACTTTCCGTTTAAAAATACTGGGGGCCTCGTTGTTTGTCAAGAAAGTCACCGTTTCCCCTGCCGTGCGTTTAGGCCACACGTCAGCTTTAATGAGGGGCAATGCTCTTTACCCTTTATCACGCGTGAACGTAAAAACCTACTCCATCCCAGAGAATTCCAGAATATGTAACCAGGAAAATCTCTTCCTGGGGACGATGCCTAAATATCTAGTGATAGCCATGGTGAACCATGAAGCCTTCACAGGAAAAAGAGATCTGTCACCCTTCAATTTTATTCACAACAACGTTGAATACATGGCTCTGTGTCAGCCAAAGCGGGCACCTGTGCCCGCCAAACCTCAATTTAATCAGGGGTTATCCGTCAGAGAGTTTTATAATATGTTTACCGCTACGGGGAGATACTTGAAAGATTTACCTCTAAGCATTGACAGGGAGGAATTTCAGCAGGGCTACTCTTTGTTTTTAATCTCAACGCCTGCGAAGATGCTGATGCATTGTCATGCGTTTCCAACAGAAGTTTAAGACTGGAAATGAGATTCAGAGAACCGCTGCCCCATACTACCACTCTCATCGTTTATGCTTGTTACGAGTCTATTTTGGAGATTAATTCCAAACGACAGGTGCTTGTGGACTATTACTGAGACAATATGAACAATCAGCAATTGGACGGATTACTACGTCATTTACTAGGAGATGCTTTTTGCGGAGTGTGGGCCGCTGATCAGTTACCTTTACTGCGTCAGTCCTTTAGATTTCCAGCCTTTTTTATAGTCAACACACACCCTGCACACGAACCAGGAGAGCACTGGTTGGCCCTCACTCTTGAGGAAGGCAAAAAAGGCAGCTTCTTTGATTCTTTCGGATTCTCCCTGGATTTTTCACATTATCCTAAAAGCATCTTGCAATTTTTAGAAAACCGTTGCAAATCTATTTTATACCACAACAGTCAGCTTCAACACGTTCTGTCTATGGTGTGCGTTCAGCATTGTGTTTATTATTTATGCCACAGAGCCTGCGGTTTATCTTTTGAAAATGTGCTGTCTTTGTATCAAGATGATGTGATGAAGAATGATGTTATGGTATCAAAGTTTGTGAAAAAATATCAAAGTTGTATGAGGTTGCAAAGAGCCGGATCTTTTCACCACACCGTCTGTTCTTTACAAATGTTTAAAGATTGTTACAACTTTATATAAATAAAGATGGATCTGGAGACTGTTAAATTCGTTTGAATCATTTTTTATTCAAATAAAGCCAGCTAGGGGATAAAGGTATATGTTTCTTTCGTTTTACTGATCTTAACAGGGGAGGTGATGTTTCCATCTCATAGTCCCAGCGCGGTGCTAAGGGCGTCTGTTTTTTTTTCTTTCCCTTCTTCAACACTAGGGGTGACCCCTCATCGTCGTCGTCCCAAAGCGGTCCTCCCTTCTGAAGTTTATGATATTGCTCGCGAGCACGGGGGTTACTCATCAAGGATGAAGGGATGTTGAGCTCCCGTAAAGTATTTAGAAACCCCATCCATCCCTTGGGTTCTCTGGATTTTTTTATGCGTGACAGAGAGATTTTTAATCAGGTCTAGCAGGTGTGAGCCTTTCACAATCTCTCCTTTATGGACAAACTCTCCTGAAGGAGCCCATCCGCTCTTGGTTAATTTCTTCATAATGTACTCTGCATTGTTACGGTAGCAAACAGGTAGGTTTTGCAGCACCTCGCTAGCAGTTTTATCCAGCGTTACTTGCTTGTCTTCTCGCTGATTTCCTTGTTCCCCCGATTCTTGGGTTAGAGTCAAAGTGATACGACGGTCATCTTTCTCATCTTGTTTGAGTAATTCTAGGTATCTTTGCAGCAGAGCATTGTATTTTTTTTATTTTATCATGAGCGTTCAAACCCTTTTCATTTAACACATCCCTCATTTTTCTGCCGTACGTCTCATCGTTTCCCCGGCGCTGGGAGCAGAAGCTACCGACTGACTCAGACGGTTTAGCTGTTGCGGCGAAATCAAAAACATCTTTTGACTCATGATTTATCTTCTAATAAGCCCTCCCAGCAACTCTCCAAATATCGGCACCACCGCTGAAAGGTAAAAGAAAAGATGAACAATGGTTGAGAATATCTTTACGTTTCCGAGGCGTGGCATGACATAAAGCGTGTAGTAAAGGCGCATTTCTTTTTAAACGCGCCAACATACTGGATCAGGACTTGGATTTAGGTAGGTAGGCGACTGGCCACTGATGGGGGGAGTATTCCCGTCCTTAGTCTGTATTGTTCTGGGCAGCCGGGTGTGGGATCGATGATTAAATACCCGTGAGGATCTTTGGTAGCATCTTCAAAGCTTTCTAATAAAAAGGCTTTTCGTCCGGGAAACATTTGTTGAGCCAATATATTCAACTGTAATCTGTCTCGAGGGTTTTTAAACAGTACCAGATAATTACTGTTTAAACTGATGGTGCGGCTGTGCTTACCTTGATGGAAAAGATTTTGAGTCAGCATCATGACGGACATGTTCTTGTGATGTTTGTATTGTGTAAAAATTTTGACTACATCGGGATGGTCAGAGGCCTGAAAAATGACATTGTCCAAAATAATCAAATGATTTTGGTCAGAGGGAAACAGTTTTTCATCATCAAAAGAAGGAGGCAGGCGTCTTTTATCATATACAACTCTGAACTTTTTTTGGAATGACGTGTTTTTTAGAAGGAAACCTTTCTTATCTCGCACAATATTGTGTTGAGGGATTTCAAGGACTCCCCTCTCATCAGAGTTTTGCACATAATCCTGAACCAGGTCTTTGACACTATCAAAGTTGACAATTTCACAGCATTCGTGTGTCTGCGTAATGCCTTTTATGCATAAAACAACCTTGTTGTTTTGAGTTTGGTAAGCATAACTTTTTGGACCCGCCGCCACAAATTCTTTGATGCTATCGCCCCCTAACTCATCCGTCAAATCTCCCAGGTAATTACCCAGCTTGAGCAGCGTCTCTCCCTCTTTTGTGACATAGATGAGGCTGTCTGTGTCGCAGTAGGATTCTGTCTTGCAACTGTTCCAAATACCTGTACAAAGTTAGACGTCCGTAGGCTGTGGTGAAAGTGGCTATAAAAACGTTATCTACCTTGTTTGGTAGCGGGATACAGCGGTCTCCGTAAGACCACTGAACCAAAGCCACTTTGTCACTGACAAGTAGTTGACTTTATATTTTTCAGAAAACATGAGGTTAAAGAATTCTTCCGGGTCTGTGACTAGTTTGGTTTGTGTTTGGTTGCTTCTCTGCGTGAACTTACCCCAAAAGTACCCCAAGAGTTCAGACATAATTTAGACACTTGTCTTTTAGCAGGGTTTGGTCTGATTTTATCCGCCTCCAGCAAAATCCCTTGGTTTGCATGATAGTCGCTGATGTACTTTTCTCTGCTTTCCTGATCTACAGCGTCGGATGGGTAACCCGAAGCTTCCTGTTTACCTTTCAGAAAAGTGTGCATATAGTCAACAAAAATAGAATCACTGCGTCTATCAATGTGCCATACCTCAGTTATTTCAGCTATCCGATAGCCCATCTCCAAAGCCCATCTCCAAAGCCACGGACCCTCCTGCAAATTGAGCTCGGCGCATGCTCGGCAAAGGGTAAACACAAGCTTACCCCCTGTCGTTCTATGGGGCAGGACTATAAACACTGCAATTTTGTACAAAGGTCGTCTGAAATGCAGTAGAAACTCTTTGGCAAAATCCGCACCCTGAGAGCTCCATGTTTTACCATCTAAGGTTCGTGTACACACTAAAAACGGAACGTGAACGCCGTTCTCGTCAACGTATGTTTCAAAATCATAAAACACCACTTTTTCATTGTGTTTTGTTTCAGGGGGTATCGTCTGGATGTAGCACTGATGAACCTCAGTCTCAGAGTCAGAGGTCAATTTCTCGTCGCAAATTTTACATTTCGCAGTCTGACATTTGTGTTGTTTACCGTTCATAGCAGAGTAGTACGGCCTTGCACATTTGGTACATTTTTTGTACAAGGCACAAGCGCTGGCATATGTTTGACTTCTCGATCTCTCTGTAGGTTCTTTGTGTTTGGCCAAACAGAAAAGCGAGCGACACGTTCTGTTGCATTGGTCACACACAACAGGTTGACACGGCCTCTGTGTACAACCGGGGTCAAAGCATACGGTGCAACGAGCTTCGCAAGTAACATGGTGTTAAAACCTGTAAAGCAGTGCTCCCAAACATAAGGCGAACCTAGAAAGGCTTTGAGATTTTTAACCGCATAGTAGTGATTTTGGAAGAGAAACAAAATCAGGGTTTTACTCGGTCTTGGGCTACCTGTCAAGAATTTGCGGAGAGCCCTGTCTTCCTCGGTTCTGTAAAACACTACAATTGTACAATCCAACGCGGTTTCAAATTTAGGGATGTCGCTAAAGGATACAGCGGTCTGCTCGTCTAATCCTACATCAATTTGAAGCTGTCTAACGCGTTCGAGGGCTTCTCTATCGCTGATATCAGGATCTAACAGATGAGCCAGACAGATGGCAAAACATAGTTG
>NC_058051.1:8078227-8120727 GCF_020085105.1 Siniperca chuatsi | reverse complement strand
ATAGCAGACATTGAGGACGGTTACAAGTACCTTGGAATACCACAGGCAAATGGCAACCTCGAAGAGGCAACAAGGAAGACGGCAACGCCAAATACCTCCAACGAGTAAGGCAAGTCCTAAGAAGTCAGCTCAATGGCAAGAACAAGGCCCAGGCAATAAACAGCTACGCCCTGCCAGTGATCAGATACCCTGCGGGAATAATAAGGTGGCCAAAGGAAGAGATACAGACCACAGACGTTAAGACGCGAAAGCTCCTCACCATGCATGGAGGGTTCCATCCCAAATCCAGCACCCTGAGACTGTACGCTAGCCGTAAGGAAGGCGGCCGTGGACTAGTGAGTGCTAGGCGCTCATGGAGTGCAGTGAGCTTCTTTAGCCAGTAGGTGTGGATCCTGTCAGGGCCCGGTGCTGTCCAGTTCTTCATACCTGAGACTCTTTCTTGGATGTCTGCCGCTGTGATGGTGACTGGATTCTGTTCAGGGAGGTTGCTGTGGTCCTCTCTCAGAGCCGCCAGCCACTGTGCATCGCTGTTGTGTGATGCTTCCCTCTCCCATATACTTTTCCAGTACTGCTCCATTTCCAGCCGTGGTGGGTCTCCTCTGCTGTTATTACCCTGCCATTGAGCGTACACTTTCGCAGATTGAGTTGCGAACAGCCGGTTTATTCTTCTGGCTTCATTATCTCTCGTGTATCTCTTTAGGCGGCTGGCCAAGGCTTGGAGCCTTTGTTTGGCAGTTTCGAGTGCTTCGGGTATGGGCATCTGGTTGTACTTCTTGGGTACTTGCTTTCTCATTGCACCTCTCTCAGCCTCTGTCAGCTGGCTCACTTCTCTCCGGGCCTCCTTGATTTTTGCCTCCAACCTTCGTTTCCATGGTGGGTACTGTCTCTCATGGCTCCCATGGTTGCTCTTGTAGCCAAGCATCTCTAGGATCACTGCTGCTGAGGCGTATATCAGCTCATTGGTTTCAGTGATGGTTGTGGTAGGGATCGCTCTCAATGCTGCATTCACATCTTCTAGGAGACTTTCTGATGGTACTTCACTTAGCCGTTGTAGTTGGCGTCGGGGTTGCCTTGTATTCATCCTCGCCATGATCTTATCTTTCAGGTCAGTCGCTGCCTCGTTCAGCGTGATTTCTCTTGGGGCTCCGTACCCAAGCTCTGGTTGGGGAGCTGCTGGTTGCTCCCCTCTGACCTGTAGTCCTGGCTCCCCCTTGCCGTAGCATTTGTGTTGTACCTCGTCAATCTCAAGTTGTGATAGCAGTTGCCGCTGGTGGATGTTGGAACACTGAGCTACTAGTTGCTTCGCTGTAAGCCTTGATTGTGGGTTTCGAAGTAACCATTCATCCCACATCCTGTGCATGTAACCCCTCTGACTAGGGTTACTGGAGTAGTAGCATTCCAACAGAGCCTTATTATCGCATCTCGCCCATTTCCGTCTTGTTCCAGTAGCCCATTTGTCGTCTCGATGCCCTGGTTCCCCAACACCTGACACAGACTGCTTGCCATTTGCCTCAAGGGTGGTTTTCCACAGCCTCATCGAGTTTGCAACAAAGTCTCATAGAGTCCTATTGATGTTGTACATCTCCAAGCATTCAGTGATCCATGTGTGCGGCATTGAGTCATATGCTTTCTTGTAATCAATCCAGGCAGTGCACAGGTTGGTGTGTCTGTTCTGTCCACCAGGAGTTGGAGTTGGACTTGTTTGGCTCCTCTGGTCCCTTTGCCAATGCCCTTCTGTGCTTTGCTCATGTATTTATCCATATGTCCACTTATCTTAGCCGCGATGATGCCTGACATGAGCTTCCATGTTGTGGAGAGACAGGTTATTGGCCGATAGTTGGATGGGACTGCCTTTACAGGATCCTTCAGGATCAGGATTGTACGCCCTTCGGTAAGCCATTCAGGGTGCGTCCCATCTCTTAGCAGCTGGTTCATTTGTGCTGCTAGGCGCTCGTGGAGTGCAGTGAGGTTCTTTAGCCAGTAGGTGTGGATCCTGTCAGGGCCCGGTGCTGTCCAGTTCTTCATACCTGAGACTCTTTCTTGGATGTCTGCCCCTGTGATGGTGACTGGATTCTGTTCAGGGAGGTTGCTGTGGTCCTTTCTCAGAGCCACCAGCCACTGTGCATTGCTGTTGTGTGATGCCTCCCTCTCCCATATACTTTTCCAGTATTGGTCTCCTCTGCTGTTATTACCCTGCCATTGAGCGTACACTTTCGCAGGTTGAGTTGCGAACAGCCGGTTTATTCTTCTGGCTTATCATTCTGGCGGTATATTATTCTGGCAGTTTATTATCTCTCTCTCTTTAGGCAGCTGGCCAAGGCTTGGATTGTGTTTGGGTATTAACTAGAAAAATTGCATTTCCCGCAGAAAATGTGTGGGAATGCTGAAAGCTGAAATGATTTGAAATGTAAAACTGGCAGAGCTGAAATCTGACCTACATTACCAAATAATGCCCACAAATAAAGCTGAAATACACTGCTAAACATGGACACGTAGCTATAATACTGTCAAATCTGCATTCACTTGAGTTCTTGAAAAACGTTTTACATTTTTAAAAAGCTTAAAAGGTAGAAAAAGGTGGAAGAGAAGCATAAATGTCCTTAAAGGAACATTTTGACATTTGAATGGCTTCTGTAGCTTTAAAACATTGCTGAAAATGTCGAACTCTGAAATGAAATGCATGAAAAATCTTAAAGCTTAAATGCATTGCATTGCTCTGCTTAACAACCTGGAAGCTGAACTGCATTATTGAAAGAAGCTCAGAGCTGAAATACATTGCAAAAAAAAAAGCTGTAGGCTAAACTGTAATACCGTCAACGCTGGAAGTCGAACTCGGAAAGTCAGATTCCAAGTCACTAAGCTTGAAAAACTAGACATAAAGTGACTTTTCAAAGAGTGGATGGCCATAACATTTGGTAAATGCCCACCTCCAGTTCAAAGGTATCATTCCGTTGTCAGATCAGGTTAGAGAGGCAGAAAGAGAGACAGATAGACAAAGAGATTTGTAGGAGAAGGTTCCTACAGGGTCTGGAGCTCTCTCAGCTACAAGCTTTGTATAACTATTGTCAATAAGACGGTGTAGTCCCTCATTCGTCCAGGAGTGTTCTAACGTAGAAAAGGTTTCAGACGTAATCATCTGGACACTGTTTTCAGAATCAAGACGTTTCAGCTCCCATCCGGAAGACATTCTCAATTGTGAAAAAATGGGATGGGAACCTTAAATTTAAGCTACTCTGTGTTACATAAGCCCTGCCTTCAGGAAGGAATCTGTCTGAGTATCTGTTAATAGCTAGTTTCACCTGAAACTGACCTAATAGTTTCCAAGATGGCCCAGTAATCAGTAATCAGGCCTATTGTTTTCTGGCTGCATCTACTTCATCACTGTTAAGTGGTTGGATCTCTTTTAAGATTTTGATGTGTGGTTGTGTCTTCAAGAAGGTTGTTGAACTTGGTTTCAATACTGTGGACCCCAACATCAAGTTCACGCATGAGGACACCAAAGAGAACCGCTTGGTCTTTCTTGATTGTTCTACACTCAGAGGAGAGGACGGAAAGCTCCAGATAGAAGTGTACAGGAAACCAACACATACAGATCAATACTTGCTCTTTGACTCACACCATCCACTACAGCACAAGCTGGGTGTAATCCGGACATTACAACACAGAGCCCAAGAAGTGCCCACCGGCTCAGAGGGTAAGAAGAAAGAGGAAAGGCATGTCCAGAATGTTCTCTCAGCCTGTGGTTATCCTACTTGGGCTATCAACAAAGTTAAGAGCCAAAAAACAGGACAAAAGTGTAACAGAACCAAGAAGGAACGGTGTCTCCATTCCTTATGTATCTGGACTGTCTGAAAAACTACAAAGATCTTTAGACAGCACGATGTTCCTGTTTTCTTTAAACCAGGCAACACTTTAAAACAGAAACTCGTTCACCCTAAAGACAAGTTACCCACACAGAAACAGCGCAATGTTGTCTACTCCATTCATTGCAGTGAGGAAAACTGCAAAGAGCGTTACATAGGCGAGACCAAACAGCCACTTCACAAAAGACTTTATCAGCACAGGCGACACGCTAAGTCAGGATTACAGAGTGCCGTGCATTTGCATCTAAAAGCTACAAACCACACATTTGAAGACAGCGAGGTGAAGATTCTAAGTAGAGAGAAGAGTTGGTTTGAACGGGGCGTCAAGTAAGCCATTTTTGTGAAAAAAGAGAACCCCTCTTTGAACAGAAATGGTGGTCTGAGATTTAATCTGCCCAAAGTCTATCAGAGTGTATTATCACCTTGGTCACGCCAATCACATGCTAATCAGGTACTTAACAGTGATGAAGTAGATGCAGCCAGAAAACAATAGGCCTGATTACTGATTACTGGGCCATCTTGGAAACTATTAGGTCAGTTTCAGGTGAAACTAGCTATTAACAGATACTCAGACAGATTCCTTCCTGAGGGCAGGGCTTATGTAACACAGAGTAGCTTAAATTTCTAGTTCCCATCCCATTTTTTCACAATTGAGAATGTCTTCCGGATGGGAGCCGAAACATCTTGATTCTGAAAACAGTGTCCAGATGACTACGACTGAAACCTTTTCTAAATTAACTATTGTCAATATGAAAATTTGGGCTGTGTTATTATGATTGATAGCTTGTGCTACGTACACCCTGTATGTAAGATGTTTGCCTCTGTACAAGTCTAACTCATGTAACATCTCAGGTCAGCAGCTGTTCTGCACCATAGACTGCAACTAATTAACAGTTAGATAAGAGAAAGTGGGGGAAGGTACAGTAGATATGATAATCCCATGGTGACATACAGAGGTGATTTGGGGTGACAACGAGTGGGAGGAAATGTATGCACATGTTGGCAGGCTGGAGCCGACACCGTGTTGATATGGGTTGTTTGATCAGTGCATGGGGGTGACTCGCATATCCTCACTGACCAGCTGCTCTGATCACACCTGAGAATGGAATGCAGCAGCCTGTGAAGATCAAGAGGTCAAGTGTGAACTTAGGCATTTACATGGTATTGTGTACCAGGCCATATAACCAACTACTTTTGTACTGCTGCTTCAGACATAGCGGGGAGATCGCCTGGAGAGGTCTCTGTGCTGTGTCTCCAGATATATCTGTATTTGTCTGTATTGTTTGATTGTTTGTATTGTTTGTAATATTTGTGGGGATATAAATACTAGTTAAAGACATTTGTATGTCTCGTGTGGATCCTTTCTCATCAACCAACTCGGAGAGAAGTTTTCATACTTCGACACTATGTAGTTGCGAAACACCAGTCCAGGTTTAGCCCCTGCAATACTGGCCCTACAACAGCTCCTGGTCTCAAACACGGGAAGAAAACCCACCATTCAGCTCCTCAAGCAAGCGTACTGCCAGCACTGCTCTTCACAATCATCAGGCTGCCTTTCATCCATCAGGAAATACCCCTCTCATCAACCCTTAAGTCACTGGTAAATTCTATCCAATACCCAAGCAAGTCTATCCAATATAGCAAGTCTATATTGGATGATCCCATTCCTCACGATTTACTTCTAGTGTCAACTTCAGTGCCAATGCAGGAAGTAGTGTGCCCTAAATGTAATGAGGTGGAGCATTAAGGTGTTCTCAGGCAGTGAGCAGTTGATGCTAGCATCTGGGTTGATGTAGGTTCAACTTCTTCAATTTGTTACCACAGCTCACCGTATGACCATGGCAACCACAGAAACACCATCTAGTCTTATTTTACTGGTATCTGAGTTCTCCATATTATACATTTTCATCAGCAGTGAAGAAACATTTTAATGAAGAGAAACGTTCTTGGAGGAACATTAGCCCCAAATTTTGATTATCAGGTCTGGGTCAATAAAGTTATCAAATCTTGCTATATTAATTGTGTGATATAGCTAACATATTATATATAGCTAATATTCTCTATTTAAAGCAACAAATCTCTAATTGGCTACGTGATGAGATTAGAGAAGGTGGATAGCAACAGCCTGTGGTGTATAGTACAGGTCATTATTAGGATTGGAGATTACTGGTAGCCATTGCTGGGGGAGTTGTGACTGCATTGCCCATACAAAATACAGAACATCAACATTGCCAGGTGTCAGGTGTAGCAGCAGTTGCTTATTGTCTGAAAGCCCTTGAAGGGTGTGGAAGTCAGAGTGATAGATAGACATGAAACGCATAAGACTTTAATGCAGGAGGATGGAGTTTGTGTCCCATCACAGATCTGCAGTTAACATTCTCCATTGCCATGATCTTTCCCTGACCTTAACTTTAGGTCCTGACCTTAACTAACCTTTAGCTTTGCCAAACGTTGCCATAAGATAAACCAGGGTTTTGCAGAATCGTCCGATTTTGATGTTCTTGTCTGGCAATAGGCTAATTAGGGTTTTTCCTGAACTTCAAAGTTTACACCACGTGATCAGAGCTGATAGAGAGCCCACTCAGATCCATTCAGACAGGTTGACACACATACCCGAGACGTGCGGCAATAGAATGTAATCCTTCCTAACCCAACCGGACTGAATATAGTTTGGACCTAGCCTGATTTGTGTCATGCTTCCAAAGCCTAATATACTAATCATAATCTAATATTCCACTATTACTTCAAATGTTCTAGTCTGGTACAAAGTCAGTTGTGGCAAGAAGCTGAGACACGTTCATCACGCTCCAATAAAGTGGCAAGGAGAAATAAATCTTTACCCTTAGAGAGATAATAAATAACTGCCATTTAAGAAAAGAAACAGGCTATCCGTGATTCATGTGATTGACAATGATTGATTTTAATTGTGCTATGGACTTAATGAACCAAACACAAAAATGCTTTTCCATTGTGGTTTGGATCAAAGAGAAATAACTGTAGATGGGATTGCTCTCACTGGCACTGACATAGAACATTAAAAGATTACTTTTATTTAATTTTTACATGGCATAAAATGCATTTTCTCTACTTTCCGCCCCATATTTGAGAATCTGGTTGCTGAACTGAGGGTCACTGCGGAGAACATTGTGATGTATAATGTGAATGCAGAAATGTTGTCATTTGTTGCACACTGCATGGTATAATATGACCTTGTTTGAGAGTTTTGTGTGAAGCAGAGATCAACAGTACAACAGAGGCAATGCAGACTCTAGACATCACTCCAGACATCAAACCTCCTTTTGACTTTTCCCTTTTTTCTTAGCATAGTCCTAAGCAGAAGCCCACGGTTCACCACCGACCTGTTCACATTTCTAACAAGTCACTCACTGAGAAACCAACTCTAATTATTGGCAGCTCCATTTTGAGAAACGTGTAGTTATCGACACCAGTGACCATAGTCAAATGTATTCCTGGGGCCAGAGCGGGAGACATTGAATCCTATTTAAAACTGCTGGCTAAGGATAAGCGTAAATAGAGTAAGGTTGTTATTCGGCGGTAACAACTCCCAATTACAGCAGTCAGAGGTCACTAAAATTTATTTTGAGTCGGTGTGTACGTATGCAAAGACAATGTCGGACTCTGTAGTTATCTGACCAGTGATGACATGTTTAGCTGCATGTCTTCATTCTGTCGCTGGCAGTCGAGGTGGTGTCCAGCAAATGATGTGGGCTTTGTAGATAATTGGTGGACTCTGGGGAAGACCTGGTATGATTAGGAGAGACGGCATTCATCCCACTTTCGATGGAGCAGCTCTCATATCTAGAAATTTAGTTAGTTTAGTTTATTAGTGGACCAAAACCATGACAACTCAGAGTTCAGACCAGGAGGCAGAGTTGCAGTCCTACATGCACCCAAAATTCCTTAGTGATGGTCTCTGCCCCCCGACCACTTTAATTAAATCAGAAGTTAACAGAAGAGGAGTTATACATAAAACCTAAAAAAAATGTACCACCATTGAAATAGCACAAGAAAATAGGAAAATTAAATGTGGACCCTTAAGCATCAGACGTCTGATCTAAAACTGTACTAGTGAACAATTTAATATCAGATTATCATATTGACTTATTTTGTTTTACTGAAACCTGGCTGGGTCATGAAGAATATGTTAGCGTAAATTAATCCACTCCGCCCAGTCATATTAATACTCACATTCCTCGAGGCACCAGCTGAGGAGGTGGAGTTGCAGCCATCTTCAACTCAAGCCTATTAATCAACCCTAAACCTAAATTAAATTATAACTCATTCGAAAGCATTGCTCTTAGTCTTTCAAACCCAACCTGGAAAACATGACAGCCAATTCTATTTGTTACTGTGCTCCTGGTCCATATTCTGAATTTTTATCTGAATTCTGAGTTTTTATCAAATTTAGTCTTTCAAACAGATATAGTAATTATTGTAGGTGACTTAAATGTTCATGTGCATGTTGAAAATGATCGCTTTAGTACTGCGTTTATCTCATTATTAAATTCGATCGGCTTCTGTCAGAGTTTACATAAACCCACTCACTGTTTAACCACACCCTCGACCTTGGTATATGGCATTGAAATTGAACATTTAACAATCTTTTAACAGAATCCTTTTTTATGACCATTTATTTAACTTTTAAACTCCTATTACTGGACTACATACCATTAGACAAAAACTACAGTAGATGTCTATCTGATAGTGCTGTAGCTAAATTTAAGGAAGTGATTCCAACTGCATTTAATTCAATGCCAATATAACAGAGGACTGCTATGCTAATTTCAGTCTCTCCGAAATTGATCATCTTGTTGATAGTGCTGCAGGCTCACTGCGAATGATACTCAACTTTACTGCCCCTCTAAAAAAGAAGATAATAAAACAACAGGTTAGCTCCATGGTATAACCCCCAAACCCGCAAATTAAAGCAAACATTGCTAAAACTTGAAAGGAAATGGCATTCCACCAATCTGGAAGAATCTCATTTAGACTGTCAAAATAGTCTAATAAAAATAAAATATATAGGAAGGCCCTCCGTAATTCCAGAGCAGCCTAGTACTCCTCATGAATGGAGGAAAAGAAAACCAACCCCAGGTTTCTTTTCAGCACTGTAGCCAGGCTGAGCGAGTCACAGCTCCATTGAGCCATGTATTCCTATAGCCCTCAGTAGTAATGACTTCATGAGATTCTGTAATGATAACATTTTAACTATTAGAGAAAAAATTCATCATGTTCTCCCCTTAACCGGTACCGACTTATCTTCAAACACAGGGACCTTAGAAACAACTGTAAAACCTGACATTTATTTCAACTGCTTTTCTCCTATCGACCCTCTTCAACTAACTTCAAACAACAATTTCTTCATCTAAGCCATCAACCTGTCTCTTACACCCCATTCCAACTAGGCTGCTTAAAGAGGTTTTACCCCTAGTTAGCACTTCTTTACTGGATATGATCAGTCTATCTTTATTAACAGGCTATGCACCACAGTCTTTTAAAATAACTGTAATTAAACCTCTTCTTAAAAGCCCACTTTTGATCCAGGGGTTTTAGCCAACTACAGACCGATATCTAATCTTCCCTTTCTCTCTAAGATCCTTGAAAAAGCAGTCGCCAATCAGTTGTGTGACTTTCTAAATAAAAATAGTTTCAGAGGATTTTCAGTCAGGATTTAGAGTGCATCATAGCACAGAGACAGCACTGGTGAAAATTACAAATAACCTTTTAATTGCATGAGACAATGGACTTGTCTCTGTACTTGTTAGATGTTAGTGCTGCATTTGACACCACTGACAATCACATCCTATTACAGAGACTGGAACATTTAATTGGCATTAAAGGAACCACACTAAGTTAGTTTAAGTCCTATCTATCAGATCGATTTCAATTTGTACATGTTAACAGTGAGTCCTCCGTGCATGCCAAAGTTAGTCATGGAGCTACACCATGTTCTGTGCTTGGACTGATTCTATTCACTTTATATATGCTTTCTTTGGACAATATTATTAGGAAACACTCCTTAAACTTTTATTGTTATGCAGATGATACCCAATTATATCTATTGATCAGGCCAGATGAAACTAATCAGTTAACAAAACTTCAAGAACGCCTTAAGGACATAAAAACCTGGAAGACCTGCAATTTCTGATGTTAAACTCTGACAAAACTGAAGTTATTGTACTTGGCCCCAATCACCTCCGAGACACATTATCTATAGGTATAATTACTCTAGATAACATTGCCCTGGCCTCCAGCACCACCGTAAGGAACATCGGATTTATCTTTGATCAGGATTTATCCTTTAACTCCCACATGAAACAAACTTCAAGGACTGCCTTTTATCACCTACGTAACATTGCAAAAATCAGGCATACCCTGTCTCAAAATGATGCATTTGTTAGTTCAAGGCTGGACTATTGCAATTCCTTATAATCCAGCTGCCCGAATAAGTCCCTTAAGACTCTCCAGTTGATCCAGAATGCTGCGGCACGTGTACTGACAAGAACTAGGAAAAGAGATCATATTTCTCCAATATTAGCTTCTCTGCACTGGCTGCCTGTGAAATCCAGAATATAATTTGTCTAAAAGGTTCCTGTTTGCCAGAGCCCGTGTTGAAAGTGCCCCCGAGTGTCAAATCCTGTGTCAAAAATGTTCTCGTTTGTCAGATCGGCACATGGGAACGTGAAAAGCATAAAAAATGTTCCCGTTTGTCAGTGCGACACCAGGGAACGTGGTTTGACCATTCAAAAGTATGCCAAATGTCAGAATTCTTCCATTCTGGATATTTTGACATTTGGCACACACTTGAATGGAGTGGTTGGGATTCCCGGATGTCAACAGCTAATACATGCATTTTAATAGGCTGGTACTGGTTCTGCATACATTTGGAATGCTGGAACCAGGTCAGGATTCAAGAGGAGCCTCTGTTATTGGAACATATGTCAGTGTACGAGAACCACCAAGTGAAAGCATGTGTTTGCCCCAGCCTCTGCTCAGCCTGGGGCTAGAGAGAGGACACCAGACATGATGGCACCACTTGTTAAGAGGCCGGGCAGGCCCTGTCACACTGGGAAACAGCTCAGACACTGGTCCAGAGAATGTCATGAATAAAAAGTCAACATAAAATTATTATTTGGTCTTTGACATTTGGTAACCCAGAGCACTTCATTCTGAGGTATGCCAAATCTTAAAATGTAAGGAATTTAACCTTATATTTTGACATTTGGCATACCTCAGAATGGGATGTTCAGGGTTTCCAAATGGGAAAAGTTTTGACACGCCCTGCTGTCCAAATGGTAACAATGACTGTTTATCTTTTTGTGTAACAAGATAAACAAAGCAAAAACACACAATATGAATACTAACTCTAAACTACAGAACAAAGGGTATGTGTATGTGTATGTTTCTTTGCTCTGCCTTCATATGTCTCGCGTGCACTGGCACGAGCCCACGTGGTCAGAAGCAAAGAACATGTGCAGCGGGAACTTAAAAGTTTCTCTCCGCCATGTGTGTGGTCGTGTTTGAGTCAAATTAGAGGTGTACGTGTGTGGTCTGTTTAGGATAACGGTGCCCAGTTAACACTAGAACAGCCACGACGGTCATTTTGAATAAAAAAATACAATCTTGCTGGTACCTGACTTCTCCTAAAAGTGTTTGTATTTTTATTTACAATAGGTTTTATATAAATTACACAAAAGGCAAAGAAAATATGATAATTTTTTACCTTTTTTGGCCATACACGTCATATTGACCACAGTGAATTTTGCGCTATTCTATTGTATTATTGTGCTGGCCCCACAGCACACACGAAGCACAACATCGGAGATGAGCTCACGGCCTTCTTGTGTGTGTTTGACGATGGCATGGTGAAACACATCAGGGACTGCACTGTGGCTGAGGCACATCAGCACCGTGGTGACAGCTCATGACCTGACAGTGGCTGAAGTGAAAGCCTTCGTAGCCCTGTTATATATAAGTGGAACACAGGGAGCAAAAGACATGGAGTTGGACAGCCTTTGGTCGAAAAAATGGGGCTTTCCGTTATTCAAGGAAACCATGGCCAGAAATCGCTTCAGGGAGATATTGAGGTTCAATAAAAAAAAAGAGACCCAACGTGTGCGTCTGCAGGATGACAAGTTTGCCCTGGTATCGGCCACTTGGAGCAAGTTCGTTCAGAACAGCATAGCATGCTACAAGCCCGGGGCCAACATAACAATAGATGAGCTGCTGTTCCCTACCAAAGCCCGGTGCAGAATTATTCAGTACATGTGAAATAAGCCTGATAAATCTGGAATCAAATTTTGGCTGGCTGCAGATGTCAATTCAAAATACATGCTGAACAGAGCTCCGTTTCTGGGAAAAGAGGAGACACAGAGCAGAGGTCAGATCATGGGAGAGAGTGTGGTGCTGAAACTGGGGGAGCCATTCCTGGGGAAGGGAAGAAATATTACCACAGATCATTTCTTCACTTCTCTGAAACTGGCCACCGCCTTACAGGCCAAGAAGACCTGTTTTTTTAAAAGATATCCTAACATAAATGCATTAATCTCCCATTTGGGTAATTTAACATTAGAGATTATAGAGTTTGGAATCTAGCGGTCAAAATGACGCTTACAGCAATTCTAGTAAGTTTGGATTTCTGGCACTTCTAGTGTTAAATGGAGTTAGTTAGCATGCAAAGACTTTCTGTGTGAAGCATAACATAAACTAACATCAACTTAGTGTGTGGCTACAAAATTAACCTAACAGATAAACACGTCACAAGAACAAAACCTCAGAAAAACACATCAGTAACGTCACATGTACAAAAGTTAAATAGTCCTTTGCTTAGCTATATACTGTACACATTTACTCTATGCTATGCCCAGTTAATACGTTACCCGTCCATGGGAGGGAAAGAGAGGTGGCTTTGGTGCTGCTGTTAGCTGGCGGTCAGTCTGTTGTAGACGAGCCAAGCTGAGAAGAATTGTGGTTCCGCTGTGAAAGTGTCTGTTGCTGTGCAGTGTTTGCTTGTAGAGATCGGAGGAAGCCGGTCGCTCTATCTGTGGTTGTCCTTACAGAGTTAACTTGCTTTGTGCCCCTGTTAACATGTGTTAGCTGGCAGGCTTTGTATATGGCAGGCATTTGTACTAAACTGTGTGTATCAAAGCAGTGCTTTGGTAGACTTCGGTTCTGCTGTGTGTATCTGCTCGGAACAGATTACACGGCAAAGCCAGGAGGAGAGAGTTCAAGTGGGTGTCTGCTGGTGAGCAGCCACACTGAGAGGGAGGCGACCATGACAGTCTGTGCAGTTAAAGATTCCAGGAGAAAGAAAGAGATAATAAAGCATTGCTGATGTTTTTTTGACCTGGTGACATCCAGGTCACAGGTCAGACTGGCCAATGCTGCGTTCGTTGGTGCTCAGGATTGTGGGACAAAAAGAGAATGCAGTTAACCACCCAAATGAAAGAATTAATCTGTGGAGTCCAAACATTCTCCCTGTTGGTCTCAGGATTGCACTCGATGTGTGATACTGACAGCACAATTGTCCATTAGTAGTCCATAGTTGAAAAGAGTTCATTGTCAGTTCATAAAGGCTTGTAACATCTGGGCAGTTCATTAACAAACTGGGCATTGGTCTGCACTATCTATCTTGGCTAAGCAAAATTGTCAACAAGTTACAAAAACAAAATCTAGATAAACTTGACAAACAGCATCTTAAAATACATAACCCATGTTTCTCAGTTACTCTTGGGGTTAGTGAGAACAGGAATGTTAGTTATGTAAATTAGTTAAGGTGAGATGCAGAGTGGCATTTAAAATGAGATAGGACAGGTGTATGACTAGCTGTGTGTCATAATGGGGTGTGTCCTAAGCTAGTGTTTTAAACTAGTGGTCTTACTGTCAATACTACCAAGGAGTTGGTTCAAGTGTACTTGCAAAATTGGACAGTGGTGCCTGAGTCCAACTAGAATTTTGGCTTTTCTAAGCTAATAGCATGTCTGGCTATTACTGAGTTCAGAAATATGGAGTTTGCTACTGTTGCTAACAAAACCAAGTTTGTCTATGTAACTCCAAGAAGAGTAAGTTATGCTGAGCTAGCATCTATCTTACTGTCAGTACAGGGGTGGACTGTGTTGTTAGCTAATACCGTGAGAAGCTAACTCTGGAGCTCTTGTGCCTTAAGTTTTTCTTAACTGGTGGCTCAGGGCTGTAACGCTCCTTGTAGCCAGAGGCAGAGAGGCTTTCACACGCGCTGTCGCTATCTGATGGATTATGACCAAGTTCTGAACTGTGGTCAGAGATGCTGCGGCCATCATCTGAACAGTCTAGTGGCTGGTCATACTGCTGGGCCAGAATTCCTTAATACGGCCTTTTACAGCATCTATTGTGGGAGTGCCTATCCCGATGCAGTTAGTGGACATGGTAGTTACGCTCTGTGTCCCTGTGTTGCCTTCTGTCACCCCCCTTTGATCTGTTGTGAGGGTGTTGTTTTGAGACAGTAGGTCTGTGTGACTCTATAGTGTTTGAGCTGGCAGGCTCAGTGGTTTTTCCCTGCTGCTTTGGAAGTGACATGGGGCAAGCTCATGGGGATGAGCACTGATGAATGTGTCTTACATCAGTGGCTAAAAAGAACATGATGGGGCAGAATCTCTCATGGAGGATAAACTACATATCTCCTCACTGTCAGTCTCAGAGAGATGGGAAGAAAAGGTAGCTATAATCTTTATCTCTCAGTGGAGGTTGAGGAACTGACTTAATTCCCAAGGACTCTGGGTCAGTTGGACACTGTTGCCATCTTCTTCCACTGTGGAAGCATCTGTTGCTGTGCAGTGTCCGCTTGTAGAGATCATAGGAATTTGGTCGCTCCGTCTGTGGTAGTCCTTACAGAGTTAACTTGCTTTGCGCTCCTGTTAGCATGAAGTTAGCTGGCAGGCTTTGTGTGTGGCAGCTGTTTGCGCTAAACTTTGTTGTAGAAATCTAAGAGGCCTCCGCTGTGCTTTGGTAGATCAGGAGACTTCGGTTCTGCTGCGTGTTTGCAGTTACCCAGTTACCCAGTTCACCCAAATGAATGAATTCATCTGTGGAGTCCCAACACCAGGAATGACAACCTGTCTTGGGGCATGCAGAGGAGGCAGAACCTGGTGGAGGTCTCCCCAGCATGGACAGCCTGTCATTCTTACAAACGGGAACATTTTTTACATGGTGGGCTGTCCACATGGGAACACGGATTTTAAGGAATATACCCTTATATTTTGACATTTGGCATACCTTTGAATGGGGTGTTCAGGGTTTCCAAATATCACTCTGACAAATGGGAACATTTTTGACATTTGGGAACGCCCAACAATTGGCCAGAACAAGTGGACCCAGACCGAAGGCAACCTGAGGCCTCAAAAGGCCTCATTGAGTGCATTCCACTGGATCTTGACCATTTATACTCGAGCTAGAAACTTGTAACCTCTTCCCACTGAAAGTTGGTGTTGCAGTGAAGAGCTGACATGAATTTGGTGGTCCTGGGTGCATGTTAAGTTACCTAAAAACCTGCACAGGCGTCAAGAGGTCACCAGGTTCCCTAATGTTTTTTTTATTCATATTTCAAATATTCATATTTTAAGCATCCCAGAGATCCCAGAATTTGCACACACATTGTGGGCTTAGAACAAGCCCACACAAACAACAAAACAAAAATCTCCTCTGCGGCATCTAGGAAAAAAATCTGGTATATTTGAATAATCAAGTGAAGATGGGGTGAGACATGCCTGTTTTTACACCCTCTGTGAAAGTTGGGCAGATTGGAGAGATTTTTATTTTCTAAATTTTTTAGTATGTTGTTGCCAGGCCAGAATGGGCCAAGCTCATCTTTGTTTGGATCCTCTAGCATGTAGCACTGCCGCGTGTGACGCGTGACACTTCTCATACATTTGAATGGGAATTTTTGAAAGGACAAGTGAATGGCAAATTATACCCAAATGTCAGGATGTTACGGACAGAACAACCGGAGACAAAGGTGAGGAGACTGAGAGCGTTTATTATTACAAGGAGGTAATATGGAATGGATTTGAGTGGAAATGATACCGTCCCTTATTTAGCTGATGGTGGAAGGGTTTGGGAACTGGAGCGACACACACAGGAGACTGAAGACAGATGGGAGCCGGAGCTGGAGCGACACACTCAGGAGACCGGAGAATACTGGAGTCGGGATTCGGTGATCGGGGTTCAAAGTGGCGAACGCCTTGGCGTAACGTCGTGGATGAGTCCGTGGAGTGTTCAAAGGTAGGTAGCGTAGCTCTGTCCTTCATATGAACGAGACCGGACACTGACTGAGGTGAGGAGTAGTAATTTATAGAGGGGTAGAGTGGCTGATGACGATCAGGTGTGTGATGGGTGACAGGTGCTAGGGATTAGTATTCAGGTGAGGAGGTGCGGTGTGGCTGCGATGTGGTGGAGCCTGGCGTGTCTGTGACACAGGAATTAATCCCAAATGGCAATTTTCTGTGGCTTTATTTTCATAAATATGATTTTTTTTTTGACTTGCACCAAGCACCTTGTCTCAGAACCTTCTTTTAGCATGTGGAGGTCTGACTCTGTAGGCCCTTTGGTTAACTATCTTCCTTTGGGAACATTCTTTGGAGTTGGAACCAAGTCAGACTTAAAGAGCAGCCTGTTTTATGAAACATTTGAATTTCATACTTTTACATTGACTGCAAATAACATTTTGCAACCGTGACCTGACCCTCAACTTGGTTGTCGAATGTCACTGTGACAGATGGGAACAGAAGAACACTTTTTGACACGGTGGTGGCCAAATGGGTAAGGTGACCACTCCATTCAAAGGTATGAAAAAAATCAACCCAAACTCAACTCAAAATGTTCCCATTTGTGAATATATATTTACATATGGACATTAATAACAGTAATATTCGACAATGTTCCCCTTTGTCACCTCGCTTTCCCAAATGTCATAGAGGAAATTATACGAAAACGCCCCCTTTTGGATTTGAAACACTGGCGCGTTTGTGTTCCCATATGTCAGGAATGGTACCAATGCAAGTATGGCAAATGTCGGACACACTGACACCATGTATACTGGCAGCAACACAGCGGAGGAATGATTCCAAATCTTGATTGGCCCATTCGGATTGTCTATTAGTCTGGGGATGAAACCCAGATGATAAACTCATCGCTCCCAGTGCCTAGCAGAATGACTTCCAAACCTGGGAGATGAATTGATGCCCTCTGTCAGAGACGATATCCGAGGGGATACCGTGGAGGTGGAAAACAAGGTGGACCAAGAGCTCTGCAGTCTGTTGGGCTGTGGGGAGTTTAGGTAGGGCCACAAAATGCACAGCTTTGGAAAAGCGGTCTACAATGGTGAGTATGGTTGTTTTGCCTCAGGAACGCGGCAGACTGGTGACGAAGAATGAATCCATGGACGGCCAGAAATAGGGAGAGGGTGAAGCAACCCAGAAGGAGGACGGTGAGAGGACTTCCCCTCGTGCACACACAGTTCAGGCTGAAACATATGCCTTGTTGTCAGCATGCATGGTGGGCCACCAAAAGTGCCTTTTCAGGAGTGACAGGGTGCGCCCAATCCCCAGACGACAGGCGAATCGGGATGTGAAACCACTGGAGAACCTGAGAATGGACAGAGTTAGGCACGAAAAGGCGATTAGGAGGCCTGTTACCTGGATCGGGTTGAGACCACTGTGCTGAAAGAGTTTCCCTTCGGGGATCAATAAAGTATTTCTAATTCTGATTCCTTGATCAGGGTTTTGATTTCCCAGATAACAGCTGCCACAACACTGGAGGAGGGAAGGAGGTGTCTGGGTTGAGAGAAGCTTCTTCGGAGGCAAACTGGCGAGAAAGAGCATCAGGTTTTACATTTCTAGAAGTAATCGTGAACCTGAACCTACGAAATAACAGCGCTCAGCAAGCTTGGCGAGAGTTCAGGCGGTTAGCTGCCTGGATGTAGGCAATGTTCTTGTAATTGGTCCAATCTATAAAAGGGCTGCACTGCCCCTTCAAGCCAGTGACTCCATTCTTCCAGAGTGAGCTTAATAGCCAGCAACTCACGATTCCCCACATCATAGTTGCGCTCCGCAGGTGACAAGCGGCAAGAGAAGAAAAAACAGGGATGTAACTTCAGATCTGAGCTGGAGTGTTGGGACACAACTGCTCCTGAGTCCGGGTTCGGAAGTGTGTACTTCCACAACAAACTGTTGTTGGGGATCGGGCTGAACCAGGACTGGAGCTGTGGTGAAACGCCTATTCAGTTCTACAAAAGCCTGTTCGACTTCAAAGGTGCAGTTGAGGGGAAGGGAAGTGAGTCTGGTCAATAGTGCTGCCACACTGCTGTATTCCCGAATTAAGTAAGCGTCGGTAGAAGTTTGCGAAACCCAGGAACCACTGACGTTGCCTCACCGAGGTGGGTTTCGGCCATTCAGCTACTGCCTGTATTTTCTCTCGGTCTGCCTTCACATGCCCACATTTGATGATGTAGCCCAGGAAGTTCAAAGAGTTGACATGGAATTCCCATTTTTCGGCCTTCACAAACAGCTTGTTCTCGAGGAGCCATTGAAGAACAGTGAGGTTGCGAGAGAAGATCAGGATGTCATCCAAATATACAAACACAGTCTGGTTGATGAGGTCGTGGAGCACATCATTGACGAGGGCCTGGGAAAACTGCAGGTGCGCTGGTCAAACCAAAGGGCATTACTCAAATTCAACACACCTCTCTGTCCGAGGGAAGTGTTGAATGCAGTCTTCCATTCATCGACCTCTCAGATCTGGACCAGGTGGTAGGCGTTTCTCAGGTCAAGTTTAGTGAAGACCATGGCTCCCTGAAGAGGATCAAAGACAGAGTTAATCAGAGGTAGAGGGTACTTGTTTTTAACTGTAATATTTTTCAGTCCTCAATAATCAATACAGGGGCGTAGTGAGTGATCTTTTTTAGCCACGAAAAAGAAACATGCACCAACTGGGGAAGAGGATGAGCAAATGATGCTGGCTGTCAGGGAGTCATTAATGTATCTTTCCATGGATTCCCTTTCGGGGTGTGACCAGTTGTAAAGCCAGCTGGAAGGTAAAGGGGATCCGGGGAGGAGATCAATAGCACACTCATAGGAGCGATGTGGAGGTAAAGAAAGTGCTTTTTGTTTACTGAAAACTGTACTGAGATCATGATAGTACATGGTGAACAGATCTAGGATTTCAGGTACTGATGGGGTAAGGGCCATCCCTCTAGGGGAACAAGCAGATTGCAGGCAAGAGGACTGACAAAAAGAGCTCCAACTTACGACTCTGCCAGAGGTCCAATCAATATGGGGGTTATGTTGTCAAAGCCAGGCCTGACCAAGTATTACCAGAGTATGGGTGATGAGATGAGGTGAAACCTGAATCTTTCGATGATTTCCAGAGAGAATCAGATGTACCAGACAGGTCTGACAGGTAACTTGAGCCAGAAGTCTTCCATCTAGGGCACTGGCATTTATTGGGGTAGCCAGAGGTTCGAGTGTTATGCCTACTTGAAAGACAAGATTCTCATCAATGAAATTTTCATCAGCACCTGAATCAACTAAGGCAAACAGAGGTAAGTGTACCTGATTCCAACAGATACTGGCCTCAAATTGCATGCGTGGAAAGGTTTGACTCACCAGTACTCCCACCCCTACTGGTGAGCTTCCCCTTTTGGGTGGAGGGTACAATTTGCGAGGAAATGCCCCATCTGCCCACAGTAGAGACATTCCCTTTCTTCTGTGTAGCCGCTCCTCTGTATTTAAGGCTCAACCCAACTGCATGGGCTCCTCTCCTGGTGAGGCTGATGGGCAGGTATTGGCAGTAGGGTGGACAGCAGGTGGACCAGGGAGAGCATTACTTACTACAGGTGGAGGGGATAGGCGTGAAGGAGAAGCAGTAGGTGGATGAATAGCTCTCTCACTACACCATTCTCTGAGGCGATTGTCTATCTTAATGGCTAATGAAATTAAGGCATCGAGGGTGGTGGTCTTGTCTCTAGCGCAACAGTGGCCGATGAGGGTGCCCTGGGTGGCGAGAGCTTGGTGGAGTGTGCCCAACCCTATATGGCGTGCTTCAGCATTGAGTGGGGGTGAGCCTGAGTCTAATAATTTGGCCAGATCATTCTGTTACGATTCACAAAGATGGACTCAAATGCAGACTCAAACCCAGGGAGGTGATTAAGAGGTAAGAGAAGTTTATTGTACAGTCCACCAGAGACTTGACCAGGTGGGTGTGGATGCGGTTCAGCAGGAAGATGATGGCATCCTCAACTCCCAGCCGGGGCCGGTAGGCGAACTGAAGGGGGTCCAGGAGGGGTCTGACCATGGGCCGCAGCTGTTCCAGCACCAGTCTCTCCAGGGTCTTCATTATGTGGGAGGTCAGTGCCACCGGTCTGTAGTCCTTGGAGCCACTGGAATGCGACGTCTTCAGCACAGGAAGATAAAACATGTTGATTTTATGTTTTATGTAAAGCACTTTGAATTACCTTGTTGTTGAAATGTGCTATACAAATGAACTTGCCTTGCCTTTGCCAGAATGGGATCTCCACCCTCAAGGGGGGAAGATTACTGCATGGGTGGCTTTGGCCCCTCCCCACTAACGAGCCATATGGACTCCGTAGTTTGCGCTTTGATCAGACTCCATCCCCACCGCAAAGGAGAAGAAGTCGTCTTCATCGCTACAGCGACCTGAGTGACTATGGAGCCTCGGACGACTAAGACGGCCCAGCGACATAGAATGGTTCAACTAGAATAGTCGAGAGTAAATGGAAAACCCCAGAATTTTATTTTCAACAATCAAGATAGCCTTTTGAAACCTTACCAGCCTCGTGAACAAATACACAATGCCTCACAATCAAAATGTGAGGAGTTTGCTTAATTAAAAAAAATAAGATTATTAATACCCAAGCTAGTATTGCAAAAACTGTAGACAATCAAAGAAAATCTGACCGCAAGTGCGTTTCGGGAAAATCTTCTTTCTTTTTGTAAAATTAGTGAGGAGGAACTCCAAAAAATCATTATGCAGTTGAAGTCTTCCACTTGCTCCCTTGATGCAATTCCCACTTTTTTCTTTAAGGAGATTTTGAGAGTTTAGCCACATCGCTCTGGGTGGGGCGCTCTGGTTTTCCCTCCTGCTGCTGAGCACATCTGATGTTCATCACCCAATCAAGCCTCACAGTATATCTACCCAGCTCTACCATACAACCAGCGCCAGATTGTCTCAGTGTACCATTGTGGTACCTTCGCTAAGGCATAAATCGTGACTCAGTTAAGTCTTTCTTGTAGCTTTATTTTTTTATTTTTTGGCTCCTGTGTAACCTTGTCTGTCTCTGCTGCAGATCTACTTCCTGCCAGTGATCTCAGCCATCGTGGTTTACCTGATCTCTGCAGTCTCCTGCCCAGCTGCCTTTCCTGCTCTGCCTACCACGCTATCCGAGCCATCTCCAGAACATTCTCTCACTGCTTCTGCCTTCTGAGCTTTGCCAGTCCTCCATGGGCCACGTCAGAAAGTTTCCCCACTGGCTTCAACAGACTACACCTGCCTCGCCCACTCTGGAGGAGCATTTCTCTATCAGTGATTTTTTTTGTGTCATATTTATAATAAAGAGTTTGTTAGTTTGTTTGAACTAACGATCCAGTTAAATTTGATCATGGAGTGAATTTACATTGTCATGCTCATGACAAGTTATATTTATCTGTAGCGCCCAATGATACTGATCCCCTAAATTCCTTGATAAACTGCCTCTCCAGCATTGTACAGTGGATGAGTAATTTCCTCAGGTTAAATAAAGATAAAACAAATTCTTATAATTGGTACAAATGCACAGAGAGAAGACATTTTAAGCAAACTTGGAAGTCTGTCCCTACAGAGTAAGCCTTAAGTAAAAAAAACCTGAGCGTTATTCCGAATTTTAAATCACATATCAACAATGTTACAAGGGTTGCTTTTTATCATTTACAAAATATCGCTAGAGTTAGACCCTACCTCTCTTAGGAAGATGCCAAAAAACTGACCCATGCCTTTTGTTTTCTCTTGTTTTAGGTTACTGTAATCTAAACCCATTACCTATACTTGATTACTAAAAAAAAAAACTATTGATAGGCTGCAACTTGTTCAAAATGCAGCAGCAAGACTTTTAACAAAAACCAGGAAAAGACAACATATTACACCAGTACTAGTATCATTACACTGGCTACCTATAATGTTGAGGATTGATTTAAAATTATCTTACTTGTTTCGTACTTGGCCCTAAATGGTTTAGCACCTTCTTACATCTCTGATTGCTTATCTGAGTAGGTTATTATTAACCAACTGGGCATTGGTCAGCACTATATATCTTGGCTAAGCAAAACAGTCAACAAGTTACAAAAACAAAATCCATATAAACATGACAATGGCATCATATAAAATACATAACCCATGTTTCTCAGTTACTCATCGGGTTAGTGAGAACAGGAAGGTTAGTTATATAAATCTGTTAAGGTGAGATGCAGAGTGAGTGGCACCCAAAATGATAATGCCATTAATGGGGTGTCCTAGCTAGTGTTTTGCACTAGTGATCTTACTGACAAAATACTACCAAGGAGCTAGTCCAAGTGTACTTGCAAAATTGAATAACTGAATCCAATCAGAATTTAGGCTATTCAACTAATAGCATAATGTTTGGCTATTACTAGGTTCAGAATTATAGAGTTTGCTGCTTTTGATAACAAATCCAAATTTGCCTATATAACTGCAAGAAAAGTAAGGTATTGTGAGCTAACATATGTCTTCCTGTCAGTACAGGGGTGGACTGTGTTAATTGTGACCGTGAGAAGTTAACTCTGGAGCAAGTTTGTCTTAACTCATGGCTCAGGGCTGTAACACTCCAGGTAGCCAGATGCAGAGAGACATTCAGAGGCACTGTCACTGTCTGATGGATTATGACCATGGTCTGAACTGTGGTCAGAGATGGTTCGGACATCGTCTGAACAGTCCATTGGTTCAGAGTGGTCATACTGCTGGGTCAGAATTTCAGCATCTGGCCTTCTACAGCTTCTACTGTGTGAATACCTGTCTCGATGCAGTTGGTGGACATGGCAGTTACGCTCAGTGTCCCTATGCTGCCTTTTGTCACCACGCTTAGAGCTGTTGCTGAGGATGATGTTTTGAGGCAGTTTTGAAATTACAGTTTCCCAAGCCACCTGTGTCTTTTTTTATCTCATGCATTGAGGGGTTACCTTGATGCATCCTAAGTACAACATGAGTGCATACACACGGATGAAGATTCTGCAAGAACAAGGACTTGAACATGGAGCTTTCTTCTAAGGCTGGTGCATCCTTACCCTGGAAATACACATGCCTACATTGGTACTGGTAAAACATTGGTAATAAGCTCTTAGATGCTCACAACGGGAATGTTTAATTTGGAGGGCTGCAATCATTGAGGCAGTATAATTGAGGCAAGATAATTATTCTATTAGTGCTTGACGGAGCTCTTTGTAGTTATCTCTGACATGGGGAGGTTGTAACTGTACAAATTTATGGACAGCTTTAGAGCTGTTCTTCCACACAAGTTTAACTTTCTCCCTTTGGGTTGCATTGGGCAAGTCAATTTGATTTTGATCTAATTCCCTAAAGTAATCGTCAATGTGGTGATCACAGTTGTCTGGATTAAAACATTCAATGTCTTTAGCTATAAACTCAAGCACTTCAAGGAGGGTACACTGTGAGGTCGTTTCTGGTGAAGGCGAGACTAAGTTAGCATTATTCTGGACATGTGCATAGTCATGTCATCACTACTCTTGTGGTAGTGCAGGGAGGAGGCTGAACAGTCCTGAAATGTTCTAGTCCCCCTTTGGAGGGATGAGCACAGATAAATGTGTTGTGCATCAGTGACTGAGAAGAACATGGGGCAGAATATCTTAGAGGATAAACTATCTATCTATCTATCTATCTGTAATATATATATATATATATATATATATATATATATAAAATCTCCTCACTGTCTGTTTCAGAGATGGGAAGTCAGGTAGCTGTTACCTCTGTCTTTCAATGAAGGTTGAGGAGCTGACATCATTCCCAAGGCAGCTGGTTGGAAATGGTTCCCATCTGGGTGGGTGGCGGGCTGCTGTGGCTTAGTGGGTGGTCGTCCACCAATCGGAAGGTCAGCGGTTCGATCCCGACTTCCCTCAGTCCACATGTCGAAGTGTCCTTGGGCAAGACATTGAACCCCAAATTGCTCCTGACATTCATGTGCCTTCGGTGTGTGAGTGTGTGTGAATGATTAATTTGTTTCATTGTACTGATGAGCAGATCTGCCATCAGTGTGTGAATGGGGTGAATGTGATATGTAGTGTGTGAAGCGCTTTGAGTGGTCAGAAGACTAGAAAGGCGCTATACAAATACAGTCCATTTACTATGGGGAGTAGCTTCCTCTGGAAGAGGGTAGCTATGGCACTATGTAGTGGCTGTAGTGGGGATAGCACAAAAATACATGTTTTTCCTCTTACCTGTGGTGCTATTTATCCAGCTAGTGTCATGGTTGAGGGTTTATTTATAGTATTTGCTGTTTTATTTTGAAATGCTCTTTTCTTTTTGATTCCAGTCTTTGTTTGCTTTTGATTGTTTGATCCGCCCTGATTAGTCTCACTTGTGTCTCGTTGTCTCCCTTCACCAGAGTGTATATAGTCTGTGTGCTTCCCTTGTCTATTTGTCAGATCGTCATTGTCTCTGTCTCAAGCGTCCCAGCATTTGTTTCCTGTGAGTTCTGTTGTATTTATTCTTTGTCTCCCTTGGACCGTGTCTGGATTCTGGACTTTGAACTTTGCCTGCTCCCTGTCGGATTTGTTTAGCCTTGTTGGACTTATTCACTGGTTTCGACCACTGCCTGCCTGTAACCCATGTAAGTTTTTCTTTACCATTAAAATTTATTGAACTGCTCAGTCTCAGTGTCTGTGTTTGTTTCCAAATCCCTGGTTGCTCCTGCTACCCTGCTTGACATGTATCACAACATCTAGATTGTTTTGGTGTGAGTTGTGTTTTGGAGATATCGGCCGTAGAGATGTCTGCCTTTTTTTGAATAAAATGGAACTATATGCCACTCGGCTGTGGTGCTCAAAGTCATTTGAAAAACTCAACAGCAATATCTCATTCCAGAAATCATGACCTACTCAAGATAATCGTATCATACATTAAATGACCTCATATACCTGCAGAAGGAATACACAGATTTAACCATTTTCTTCACGAAAGATAACCGCTGTGCCCTGCTCTCTTTCCCCTAAGTCGACTCCGCTGTTTTCCTCTGCTGCCACATGAGGACCAGTTTTGCTGTTTTACCCACCGACAGAGCAGTATCCTGGGCACAGTCATTATCCGAGCCTGAGAAGTCTCTGCCAGATAACCCAAATGGACTGAACACATTCAATCGCTACCAAGAGTGATCCCAAGTAACAGGCTTGTCTGGGCAGAGAGAAGGTTATAACTGTGTTATTGATACCTGAGCTTCATTGTTGTGTGATTTTGAAAGACCGCCGCGTCGTGTGCTGCTGTGTTAACCACGTTGTATAAAGTGTGCTGGTCCCAAGCAGGTTGGGCCTTAATCATCTTAAAGATTGCAACTAATTATTTTCATCATGGATCAATCTGCTGATTATTTTCTCAATTAATTGATTGTTTGGTTTGTAAACATTCAGAAAATAGTGGTAAGTCCACACAATTACCCAAAGTGACATCTTCATGATGCTTGTTTTGTTCAAGAGATAATAAAAAAAATTAAAAGTTATTAAATTTAAATGATAAATAGTTAGGAAATGCAGCAAATCCCCACATTTGAGAAGCTGGAACCATGAATTGTTTGTCTTTTTTTCATGAAAAATGACTCAACGATTATCAAAATTGTGGCCAATTAATTTTATATCAATCGATTAATTCAATAATCGTTTCAGTTGTACTTGTTCATGTTTTGTGTGCAAAAATCTACGTTCATAAAGTAACTACTAACCAAATCTGTCAAATAATTGTAGTGGAGTGAAAAGTACAATATTTTCCTCTAAATTGTAGTGGAGTAGAAGTAAAGTGGCATGAGAAGAAAATACTCAAACTACAAGCACCACAAATTTGTACTTTACTACAGTAAAGTAAATGTACTTAGTTTCATTCCACCACTCATTTATGACTTAACATGTGAATTTTTTCCCCCCCAGGATAATAAGTATTTCATCTGTGAAACAGGCAGAAAAAAAATCATCTGTGAAAGCCCTGAAAGGCAAGTGAGAGTTTTTCCAGGCTCTTTTTAAAAAATAGTTTTAGTGTTCTTGTAATAGCCATTTCGGCCACAAGAGGCTGAACTGCACCACTAGGCTGAAGTCATACAGTCCCTGATGTGCCCCACTAGAAGCATTCATGCTTTGTTCCAGATAAGTTTTAATTCGGCATGTATCTGATCCATCAACCACCACTTATTTTAGTGAGAAATAGTAGTTTTGAAACAGTTCCCAACTAAAATATTGCAGCTAACCAACACAGTAGTGCAGTTCAGCCTCTTGTGGCCGAAATGGCTATTACAAGAACGAACACACACAAAAAAAAATGAGCCTGAAAAAAAATTTCTCAATAGCCTTTTAGTGCTTTCACAGATGGAAAATGTTTTTTTTTTTCTGACTGTTTCACAGATGAAGTACTTTTTTTAAAAGGAACTTAAAATGGATCAGGGGGGAAAAAATATCTCACTTGCCTTTCAGGGCTTCCGTAACTTTGAGAAACCAGAGCTGGAAAGGCTGGGCTAGTGAAGCAACACAACCAGTAAGCAGAAGCAGTATGAATGACCAATGAGTGAAAGTGTGAGGTTATTATTAAGACCACCTCACTGACTTGTGGACACTGATTGCCTGATGGTGTGCAAGAATTAGCCCATTTCTTTGGCTTTGCCCACTGAAGACTCACTTCACCAGTAAGACCATTTCAGCCTCTAGAGTGTTTCTGCCCCCTAACAACAGTTGGAAATGATTTCCTAACATGGTTGTTCTCTCAGCTGGCTCACATGTGATCCTCATCAAAACAGAGAATTGTGTATTGCCTTTTCAATTTTCTAGCACAGTTGTGACCTTTCTGGTACATTTGAATGAGGATAAATAATGTCTAAATGCAGTAGTTGCAAAATAAAAGAATGGTTGACAGTATTGCCGCACTACAAACAAATCACAAGTGTCAGGGATGTTTGTCTTCCCCTTGTTCCTTTTAATCCTCATTCTTCTGAAGTCATAGCAGAAAAAACAAACGTTTGTTTTTAGTTGGCAGGGCTTCCTGATCTGCTGCCACTAATTGACACTCACAAGATTTGTAAGGCAGAGGAAAGGCAAACATGTCATAAAACTTTCATGATCAAACAATGTTGGCTTTGCTGTCTGACAGTTTACTGTGACGAAACTGTGTCTCAGCTGTGAGGCTCAGGTTCAAAACATTAGTGTTTATAATTAGTGTTTACTATTTTGCCAATAAGGCTGTACGGGAGTTAAGCAGGTAGTTTATGAGGTGTGTGTGTGTGTGTGTGTGGAGGTAATCCTCTGTAACCTCTGTAATCCTGTGTCTTTAAAATTCTCCCTCAGTCAAAACTCCATGAGTCCTTTTAAAAGAACTATGTGTGCGTGTGTGTGCCTATAGGAGGAGGGAGGGGTCCCTTCTGCACTAACCCCAAAAAGTCATCTTCAAGGGGAGCCAGATTTTGTTGCACGCCACCAGTTTCTTGCTTTTTTCCCTCTTCATCTAACCCACTCTCTTACTTGTTCTTCACCACCTTGTACACCACGCTCTTTTCTAAGTCTCTCTCTCCCACCCTACCTGCTTCAGCTCTCACTCACTGAAACCTCTTTGGACTCCTCTGAAGAAGCTCATCGCAGAGTTCACACAAAACTAGATCCATTTTATCCTATTTTTTTATGTTGTGGAGGAGGGTGAAACTCTTTTGTGGCACTTTCATGCAAAATTTTACATCTATCCTCTTCACAGAAAGTTACAGAACACTTCCATGGAAGCTGTCTGGAGCTCTGAATAATTCTTTGGAGACTCATCTTTGCTACAGGACTATCAAAGCAAGAGTCTTCAAAACAGATATTAATATGTGCCAGATTTCACAGCCCCACGATATGCAGGGATACCTTTTTTCTTCTTTATTTTTTTAACTCTGCAACAAGCACGATGGATGACTGTGCAGCTGCAGAGAGACAGAAAGCGACACATAGTTACATGAAACACACACACACACACACACACACACACACACACACACACACACACACACACACACACTGAACCAACCTGCATGGGGCTAAACAGTAGAGCTCACCAATGCAGGAATGTTTCTAATTGGAAAGCCTGCATCCAGAATTCTAATGATCCCGAAAGCCTTTTAACATTCACTTGATATTCACAGTGTCTCTCTATAGGTGCTACCCAAGCTGGATTTCAAAACACACATCTCTTTTTGTCTTTTGAAGAAATTGTCATTTGACGGATATTATTCTGTGAAAATCACAGAGTCCACCTGCGAAAAAAGGTTTAGTAAATGAAACATGGGAGCTTTTGTTTTTTTGCTCACCGTTTTCTTCACACTCCACTTCCTTGCAACGGTCTCCACGATCTTCTTTACGACTATTTTTGTGAGCATGAAAAGATGTTTTTCCATGCGCATGTTCCTCTTGAATTGGCATGCTGCCTTCCCCATGCTTCCCTGCCATCCACACACATCTCCACACTGCATGCATTTGGCTTCTTTAAGTTTTTTAATTGGTGGCTTTTGTACAGTTTGTTAGAAGCGTTTGGATGCTGCCAAATGACAAAGGTAAAAGGTGTGTGGGACAAGGCGAAAAGAGGACTCCTAATCATCTGTTAGGTGTCAGGTGTAGCAATAGAAAGGAAATAACCAAGTAGAAGATATAACTATAAATCTGCAAGAGAGAGAAATCACTCAGGTTTCATTAGTTGGAAAGCTTGTACACCTGTCGAGTGTTTGCAATTAGCTGTCAATTATCAGTAGTAGTAGTAGTTGTTGTTGTTGTTTGGCTATCTGTCCATAAAGCTGCATCTTCCCTATTATTAGAGCAGATACTGTAGGAACAGAATGAAGTAATTCTACATGCAGTGAGCCACACACACACACACACGTTTCTGTTCTTTCTGACCTCAGCAGAGTGAGTGAATGAGCAGTTTAACTGGCATAGATGTTGGTTTAACACACACCAGGGATGTTGCAACCAGAGAAGGGTTGAGGGAGGCAGGGATGTTGTGGTCAGGTCTGCCTCTCCAGTTAATTGCCCTAACTTGTAGCATGTGCTTGACAGATTGAATTATCAAGCTGCCTCCACGGTCTGCAATCTCCCCACGGTATATCCTGGTTGACTATTAATGACTGCAACCTCCTCTGTTCAGCCCATCTATGCTACTGTTCTCTGTGTTCTGTTTTCGTTTCTCCCCTCTCTGCTCCGTTATTTAAAACCTTAAGCAGAGAATTTCTCAGCGTCTGCCTGTCTCTGTCCATGCTGCTGGATGCTCTTTGGTCTTTCAAATTCAGTTTTCCCAAAGAAAAAACTTTGAAAGCAAACTTTTTTAAAAGCAAAAAGTTGAACTTCCTTTCGCGTTTTCCAACTTGGAAGCTTAATTGCCTCTACACAGCCGACCCCTTTCGTTTTGTTCTTCAAATGGCAAAGTCTTGATGAGAAGGTATGGCCGGTGCGATGGAGCAGATAATGAAACAGTGGAAACAGGAAGCAGGTTGATCTCCTCTCACTCTGCATTCTATTGTACAGTCCAATAAAGAATCAGCGAGGGTGAAATAGAAATGGCAGAACAAAGTTGCTACATAGCACAGAGTTCATTATGGTCTGTGTCCTAAAGGCTGATACACTGCTTAACCACAAACACAGGCCTTCAGCAATGGTTATTTCAGTATACATTTGCTGCCTGACTGGTTTACACATTTTACACAGTGTGTTGCTAGTTTGAATCTCTAGGAGAACTTTAGGTGGGGAAAGTGAATAATACCACTGGACTGTCTTTAAAGCTGCTATATTCAATATTTTCATATTAACAACGGATCAGTGTACTACTTGTATGTGAGAGAGGTTGCTCATAGGGATGAACCCATAGAGATTTATTCAGCCACCACACGGAGCCCTGCCACCTTCAGAAGTTTTCTTATGACTGCTGTGGTGGGATGTATCAGTGGTGGTGATGAGTCTGAGTACAGGGCTGTTGTGGGTAACTTTGTATCATGGTGTGAGTCATGGTGTGAGTAAGTCAAAGGAGCTGGTTGTAGACTTACATAGGGTCAAGGCACCAGTGACCCCTGTCTCCATCCAGGGGGTCAGTGTGGAGATTGTTGAGGACTACAAGTACCTTGGACTACATGTGGACAATAGATTGGGCTAAGAACACTCAAGCCCTCTATAGGAAGGGCCAGAGCTGCCTCTATTTTCTGAGGAGGCTGAGGTCCTTCAACATCTGCCTGACAATGCTGAGGATGTTTTATGAGTCTGTGGTGGCCAGTGCTATCCTGTATGCTGTTGCATGCTGGGGCAGTAGGTTGAGGGTAGCAGATGCCAACAGGCTCAACAAACTGATCAGGCCAGTGACATTGTGAGGGTGGAGCTAGACTCTCTGGCGGTGGAGTCAGAGAGGAGGATGATGGCCAAACTATATGCCATCTTGGACAATGTCTCCCACCCACTCCATGACGTGCTGGCTAAACAAAGGAGTACCTTCAGCGGAAGACTCATACTCCCAAAATGCACCACAGGAAGTCATTCCTGCCTGTGGCCATCAAACTCTTTAACTCTTCCCTCTAAGTGTTGGGGAAACTGGCACTAATATATATATATATATATATATATATATATATATATATATATATATATATTATAGAGTGTATATATACTATATTACTCAACTGGACATTGGATCATTAAAATACCTGAAATATTGTGCAATATTCTCAATATTCTCTTACTCCTGTGCAATATACTTTGTTCTCAGTTTAATTATTCCATGTTTGTTGATATTTATTAAACTATATTACTTCTGTGCAATATCCACCGCCTAATAAGCTGGTTAAATCTGCTACACTCAACTTGACAGTACACATGATTACACTACTATTACTAATATTATTACATTGTACTGTACACTTAACTTTATACTTCATACTCACTTGTATTTATTTTGTTTAGGTGTATTATAGTGTATCATATTTCAATTTGCTTGCAGACTTATTTATTATTATGTCTATTTCTATTCTATTAGTACTTCTTCTCCTGTGTGACGTGATAGT
This sequence comes from Siniperca chuatsi, assembly GCF_020085105.1. Classification (NCBI taxonomy): domain Eukaryota; kingdom Metazoa; phylum Chordata; class Actinopteri; order Centrarchiformes; family Sinipercidae; genus Siniperca; species Siniperca chuatsi. The sequence continues at coordinate 8,089,539 of NC_058051.1, read as the reverse complement.
GAGCACCTGTAACAAAGAGTTTCGCCTCTGGGATCAAAGTATTTCTGATTCTGATTATCATATGACTCTGCAGTTCCCCTCAGCTCTATGAAGCTTTTTAAGCATCTTTCAGCTCATTATTTTGGTTTTCTGGCCCACAACTTTACTGTTTTGGTTCACTGTCACTGCTCTTACAGTGTTGTTTTTGGCCACAGCAGGCAGCTGTTTTCAGTGAAAAAGCTCTAAAAACCAACTGTACACCAACCCTACACTACCTGACCAGCACCAAATGGTAGACAGACAACTAACTGTCACAGAGGAGCATTAAGCTTATAAAGAGTGTGCAGTCTGACTTCTGGATGTAACTTTCTTCAAAGACTGAGATTTAAGCTGAGTATATTTACTTTTCAAATAGGCATTTTCACTGATTGACTGTGCTCTATCTGCTGTGTTAGTTAACTAATCATTTAGTCTATTTGTGTGTGTGTTCTTGCGGTGTTGTTGGACTTGAATCTGATTGTAGGCTGTTCAAGGTTGAAGCCAGTGCCTGGTTAAGAGAGCTCATTCTTAATACAGTTTAGGAATCACACCTCTTCCCCGATCTGTATAAACTGTTGTTTGTTTGTTGAGCGGTCAGTGGCAACATGTTTCTATTTCCAGGCCATCACCATCAGGTTCAATGTATTACTAATTTATAGGGGGTGTGGTTAGCACGTCTGTAGCCAATTGAGCAATTAGCAATTAGCAGACTTGGCATACAAAGATAAAGGAGTTTTTCCACAGGAGTCCTTCGTGAGGAGGACAAATGAGAGGAAGGGCTAACATTGTCAGTGCTAAGTTCCTCATCTGATATGCATATACTTTCTCTAATCTTATCTAGCCACCTGCTCCACACACACCCAATACCTTGTCACAGGGGGCCTGTGGAACTGCCAGTCAGCTTCCCACCTCTCCGGCTACTATGCCTACTTCCGATCTCTGGACTTCCTTGCTCTCACTGAGACTTGGATCACACCAGAGAACACCTCCACCCCTGCAGCCCTCTCCGCAGCCTACTCCTTCACCCACCACTGGCAGAGGGAGTGGCAGTGGTTTGCTTATCTCCTCCAAATGGAGATTTTCTCTCTACCTGCTTCAACACTTCAATTCAGTTTTATTTATATAGCGTCAATTCATAACAGAAGTTCTCATTGCACTTTTCCTATAGAGCAGGTCATAGTCACGTCACAATCAGCACAGTCCTTTGTATTTGCCAGACATGTTGCTCGCATTATCATAACTTTGGCCACGGCAGCTTGACAATTCCAACCCTAAGTCTCGCACCATTTTAATGACAGATTCAGCTAGGCTTGTACCTGTGTGCCTGTAGATGGGATGAAACCTGATAAATCTCTTTACTACTCTGATATTAGCACTGACAAAGCAAAAAACAAATGTGAGTTGGTCTATGTGTGCTAAATCTGGCATTGAATCAACGATGAAAGAGAAATATTTAGCCTGATTTCTGTCTGTCTGATTTCACCTGCTACCACTTGCGTAGTTTTTTCACCCATTAATGAAATTAATTCTTTACATACAGTTGAGGACAAGTATGAGGGCTTACCTCTACCCTTATTGGCGTGGAGGCACAGAGGCTGCTCGCAGTCCTAACATACAATCCATCACTAACTCCCTCAATGGTCACACTTGCAGCAGGGCTGTTGTTGCAAGCTGGGTGTTTCTCGCTGTCCAGGCTGCTCGTTGTCACAATGGGTGATCCATCGCTAGCTCCCTCCACGTTCAAGCTTGCCACTAATATACTGGTGTCCAGGCTGCTAGCTGTTCTGATGGGTGAAGAAATGTCATCACTAGCTGAGCTGTCCTCGTTGCTAGTAGCTGCCTTAGCAGAGAAGGTCTTAACAGAAGTGAAGAAACTATCTATTTTCTGTATATATTTCAAATTTAAAAGTTTGGTGCTCCCACTTAGCTGCTCTCCAGGTTTCTCCATTTTTGCATTGTTTGTTTGCAGGATACGTGATTATTGACACCATCACCTGCGTCAACGTCACCTTGATGTTGAAGCCGTGGATTTGGTGTCACCTTTGACCTTTTTAACTTTGCTTCAACATCATGTGACGTGGGCTGACCAATGAGGGGAGGGTCTGTCAGCTCACAGTCGCACTGTGAGTAGGCTACCAGTGGCACAAGTGGACAGTTTACCATAAAACGAGATGTAACGAGATATTTTGCTTGTGCCCTGGGCCTTTTAGAGGCCTTGGGCCCCTGGGCAATTGTCCTATTGCCCTTATGGTTAATCCAGCCCAGCTCAGGGTTCTGTTCTGTTCTCCTCTTTTCACCAAATCTCTGGCTCTGTTATTTACTCAAATGGCTTTTCCTACCACAGCTATGCAGATGACACTCAACTAATTCTGTCTTTTCCCTGGTGGCAGCACCTCACCTCCATTCACACACTGAATGCAGATGCTAACTACTCATCAGTCCAAAGAAACAAACTAATCATTCACACACACTCACACACCAAAGGTACAGCCCTCTGGAGCAATTTAGGGTTCAGTGTCTTGCCCAAGGACACTTCGACGTGGGCTGGGGGAAGCCGAGATTGAACTGCCAACCTTCCAAAGCTCTGTAGACTAATGCAACTCGCTCCTGGCTGGTGTGCCTGCATGTGCCATCTGACATCTGCAGCTCATTAAGAATGCAGCAGCTCAGCTGGTTTTCAACCTACCCAAATTGTACACTACACCGCTCCTCCGCACCGGCTACCGGTGGCTGCTCTAATCCAATTTAAGACACTGGTACTTGCCTACCATGCTGCGAATGGTTCAGGCCCATCCTACATCCAGGACATGGTCAAACCATACACCCCAGCCCATCTACTATCTTCAGCTACTACCAATCGACTTGCTACTTCCTCACTGCATGGGGGACCTAGCTGCCGCTGAACAAAATCACGACTGGCTCCACAACTCTACACAGCTTTCGTCGCAGACTGAAAACTCATCTGTTCAGACTGTATCTTGGCCCATAAAAAGGTATTTAAAAAAAACCAACTCTTTCTTATTTTTTCTAAATGTAGCACTTGAAGCAGGTCATATTTTATGAAGATGTGCTTGCATAATTCTTGCAATTTCTGGATTGTATCCACATGGTTAAAATGCACTTATTGTAAGTCGCTTTGGATAAAAGCATCAGCTAAATAAATGTAATGTAAAAAGACCCAGATATTTTCATCGGGAGTTAGTGGAGACCAATTACAGAGCTAAAACGAGTGAATACTGGACTCACATTCATCAGGTGGCCAAAAACACAACTACAAATGAATGATAATGTTGTGCCCTATCTGCTGGATGTATACATAAGCTTTTGTATTGCTAACACACTTGCCTTATCAGTTTAAAAGGTGGTAATATGTCTGTTGTGTATATAGCTTTTTCCCGCTTCCCCCAAGTGGCCATAAAATCAGTTATTGCTGGTTTAAACAGCTCGTCTATTGGAGAAAACTTTCTAGCTGTGTTGGTTGTGTGTATGCAGTGTCTTTTTTAAAAAATTTTTTTTTTTTTTTTTTTTTTAAAACAAGTTTCTCATGAACCATATTGGTCCAAATATAAGACAAGACAATTCTCCCTTTTCCCAACACCATTTTTTAGAAAAAGACTTTTTGAAGATGCAAAACACTTTCAGACTTGTTCTGTTAGGACTCCATCCCAAGATACTATTAGCCCTGCCTTTTCTCTCGTAAGTGTGAAACACATCAGCAACTTGCCTGTCCAATTCGATGTTTTATGTTGCAGTCTGCTGTCTGGCAAACGATACAGATGTATTCGCTGCTGTACCACCAGACTACAGAGCAGCTTCTTTCCGCAGGCTGTGAGACTCCACACTTCATCCTCTGCACTCCAGCATAAATAGTTGTGTTTTGTGTGTGTATTGCATGAAGGGACTACAGCTTTCATTTCGTTGTACAACCCTGTGTTGTATAATGATAAATAAATGAGCCATGATACAGTGGTCCTGAGATCCCAACATTCTCAAACTAAAGAAAACACAAGCAAATAGAGAAATCACAACCGATTGAAGAAAACCTAAACATATACAGCACAACTTAAAGTGCTATAAATTCAGAAAACAAAACCATTCTGACATGCAACAAAGTTGCAAAATCTGATGAACATGCCAAGACACACAAGTTGTTGGTTATGGCAGATGGAGTTTATTCTATGACTCAACGTGATATTGTCGTATGATGTGTGTAGTGGTATATGGACCCAAATGCAGATGACAAGGAAGTGTAATGAGGTGAAGTAGCCGGATGGCTACAGTGTTTATTGAGGGTGATGTGGTTGACAGGCAGGTACAGGCAGACCGGTAAACAGACAGGCAAAAGTCAAATTGGTTACCGGCTAGTAGTGGTGGAAGCAGGGAAGTGAGTCCAAGATGGTAAAACAGTTCAAATAGGGCAGGCAAGTTACAAAATTCAGGATCCAGCCAAGGTCCAAGGGAGACAAAGAATCCAAAAAAACAGAACTCGTGGTAAAACTGCCGGGGAACTGGGCACTGGAACCAGGTACAACAAAAAGTGCACCAAACAGCAACACACACACACAAAGGTCAGGAACACTCACAAGAAAGAAACAAAAACTCACGGCAGGAATCACTCGGCAGGAACAACACCATGTGAAACAATGATGATCCAATACTGAACAAAGAAAGAGACCCAGACTAAATACCCTAGGGAGGTGAGACAACGAGACACAGGTGCAAACAATCAAGGAAGGACCAACAATCAAAACTGGAGGGAAAACAAAGACAGGAAGTAAAAAAACAAGACACACAAGGGAAGAAGAATACTACAAAATAAAACAGGAAATGAAAAACCTTAAACTACCACAGATATAGGCTATGTTAGACTGCAAACTACATACACTTGTTCTACACTAGGTGTATAGCAGACACCTGCAGTAGTATCTGAATCATGCAATCAGAACATTAAAACTGAAATAAATCAAAACCACTGATGGGTTTCCCTATTTGGTAACATTTTGTTATGCTACATGTGTGTTTTGTGTTGTCGAATTGTGACTGTGTTTCTGGATTTGTCCGTGTTGTATTTCTTTGCAGTGCTTTTTTCTAAATGCTGTGCATGTGTTGTAGAATTGGTGATGATGTTATGTTAATTTGCTTGTGTTTTGTCTATTTGCATGTGTTTTCTTAGGTTGCAGTGCGTTACGCTCTTAGGGCCACTATAATTGGAAAATAAAAACCTCATAAAATATAACCTAAACTATCTGCATGGTTAGAAAACCACAAAGTGTGAATGTCAAGCTGATGTGTTTTTATACAGCTCACCCTGGCAATTAAATGAAAGAGGCATGCTTTTTACAGACAGCTTGAGGTCCACACACATATTTCTCAAAAAAAACCAGAGGCTGGTATAGTGGTGATGATGGTGCCACCTCCCGCTGTGGCTAAAACCAGGCTGCCTGCTGGCTTCCTGACAACCCTAGCATTTATAATCAGTGCTTAACATCGCTTGCACCAGGCAGATACACAGAAACAACACACATGCATACAAACATGGTCGCACTCCCAGATATAAACAAAAATGCATCAACTCAAGCAATAAATAGTGACTCACGTACATGCATGCACACATCACTCCACATGAACACAACACAAGCTCAACCTGAGCCAATATATGCCTCCTCATAAAATTAGGAATCCCTTATTCACCCACTCTCACACATACACAGCTTGTGTGTGGGCCATTGTGAGAGACAGTGAGTTGTAGTGGCGGTTATCTGTGAATGTGTGGTCGGTATGTGCTTCTTACTTGAAGATAAGATATTGAGAGATGTGAAGGCAAAGCTTACAGACCAACTTCAGTACACACTTAGTGTGTCAAGATAAATGTGCAGAAGGTGTGTGTGTGTGTGTGTGGAAGTGACCGAAAAAAGGAGAATGTAAAGAGAGAGGAAAATGCAGGAGACAGAGAGAGAATCCCATTCCAATTATCTCTCCAGGCCTGTCCCTGTGACAAATGTCAGATAAGACTTTTGCAGTGATAAAACCCACCTGACCCTCAGGACTTTTGACCCTTCTCAGATGTGGTAGCACTAAGACTCTTGTTACATTGTCTCTGCTGATAGGCCGCTGAGCCCAAAAGGGAAATGGGATTTCTTTCTCAGCTGAATTAATTCAATAAAATATTTTTTTTCTTTTTGGACCTCTTTCTCTGTGTTTCTGTATTTGAGACAGTAGGATGGCAGTTAGGAGACCATCGCTGCTGGAAAACATCCAACTTGTTGAGGTGTCATCAAGCAATGCCAGATTTATGCACATGCAAATTTATACTGGATGTTTCATGCAATTTACGCTCACAATCTGTGTGAAATTGACGTGATTCACTGAGGCAGCAGAAAGTTATGCAATCAGTATCTGGGGCTGCCAGCTATCACATCTTTTCACATTTTACGACTAAAAGAGAGGTTAAAGGTGCAGTTTACTGGTGGAATTTGTAGTAGATGAAGCCACAGAGTGAAAAGAAAAAAAAAAGAGATGCTGAAATCAAATGGTTAAATAAGTAAAGACATGCCAAAATAGTTTTACAAGGCCATCACTGAAATTCAGCTGTTAAAAGCTTTTACTCAGATAATTCAAACTTTTGAGGGAAGTAAAAAGCAATGGAATTCAATAAAAAGAGAGAGAAAGGTTGCATATGAAACCCAAGCAGAGGGCCATCTGAGATCTTAATAAAATGCAATAAAATTTTTATAGCGCCAATTCATAACAAATTATCTCATTGCACTTTTCCTATAGAGCAGGTCTAGACCGTAGTCTTTATAATATTATTTAAGGAGACTCAACAATTCCCACAAACAGCAAACACTTGGCGACAGTGGCAAGGAAAAACTTCCTATTAACAGGCAGAAACCTCGAGCAGAACCAGACTCTGGGTGGGCGGCTGGTCATCTGCCTCGACTGGTTGGGTTGAGAGAGAAAGAGAGAGAGCAGGAGGAAAGAGAGCATACAGTAGCATAATGCAAATTCCACATAGAATTTTAAAATAATAATTATGTAATGGTAGTATAATAATAATAATAATAATAATAATAATAATAAAATCCCAATTTAATTAGGCCTTCATAGCCTAATGTGACCTAGTGAATTAAAAAAGGTGGATTCACCATAGTGCATGAGCAGTTTATTGATGAACCATGCAAGGTGTGCTTCAAATGATTAGTGAACTGCTGATTGGCACAAACTTTGGTACAGACATTCAAACTTGCCAGACAATATAGCCTAAAGACTGGTGATCCCCTGATGCAGGTGAAAATTTAATTTGTCCAATACTTTGGTGCAGATATCTGCAAAGCTAATGACATTCCCATCAGCCTCACTTTTTATTTAGTGCTAATTAGCAAATGTTAGTATTCTCACTTGCTAAACTAATATTGTGAACATGATTAACTTTATACCTGCTACATCATCAAACATCAATATGTAAACATTGTCATTGTGAAACCGACACTCCAAGCAATGCTGTGCCTAAGTGCAGCCTGGCAGAGCTGCTAGTGTGACAGCAGACACTTAGTCTTGTTGAGATTTGAGTGAAACTACAGTGACAGTTGGATGGTTAGTGCTTTGACATGCAATGCATTTCAACTGCACATGTCTGCACGTAGGGGTACAGCTCTTGTCTCTGTGACCTTTTTTTCCCCTACATAAAGCTGAGAGAAGCTGGCGGGTTAGAAGCTCAGTTCACCATTCACTGCAGCAGCTCCTGTAACACAGCCCCGTTGTCATCTTTTCAAGGCCTTAAGCCTCATGTGTCTGTGTATATAGTATATATACTTGCCACTGTTGTTGCAATTCTAACCTGATCAGCAAACATAGAAACACAGAGAGAGAGAAAGAAAGCCACCATAGTGGATAGCATTCGAACATCGAAAAAAACAAGAATAAATGCTACCAAAAAGCATTAACATGGATGGACTGCTATTTGATCAGTGAGGTGAACATAGATAGCATATAGTACTATTGTTGTATGCTAGTCAAGCCAGGGAATCAAGCAGGTGGGAGTAAAACCCAAACGCAAATGTTCAGACAGGGTGGGTACAATATAAGTAATTTAATGAAAAGGACAGACATGAGTCACACAAAAAACAGGTAAGCAGTCCAACTAAAGCAAACATAAATCTGGGTAAGTCCAAAAATCCAAAATCCAGAGGAGATTTTATATATATATATAGTGAATATATATAGATATATATATAGTGAATATATATATATATAGTGAATATATATATATATATATATATAGTGAATATATATATATATATATATAGTGAATATATATATTAGTGCTGGGCAACGATTAAATATTTTAATCGCGATTAATCGCAGCATGAGCAAAATTCAATAATGAAATCAAAAGTAGTGTATTGTGTAATTTTATTCTTTCAAAGTACTGCTGTATGAACAAAAGTGCAATAACATTTGGTTTGTCAAAACTGCTTTTTTACAGCAGTTAAAAGTTAGTAGCAGTTAACATTTCTTGTAAATCTTAACTTAAACATGAATGTAATCTAATTAAATATAAATATAAACGTCCCACTGCTGTGCAACATGAATAAAATGTTCAGCGCACGTTTCAGCAAAATGTCTCTCTTGTGTCTTCATTACAGTCAGAGCATGTGAATGCAGTTCCCATTGTTCATCAATGTAATGCGCTGTAGCTCCGAGGCAATTATGGTTACCCAGCGATGTCCAGTAGTCTCCGGTGAGGGCAACAGTTGGTGCACATTGTAACGCCCTCGCCTTTATAGTCCTCTCCTTTTCATACAGTTCATGTATTTTTCTTGCGATGGTGCGTCTTGGCAGAGGCTCATACGTGCAGTCATTCGTTGCGATCCTAATAACATTCTTCAGACCGACATCTTCCACAATACTAATCGGCCTGCACTTTGTAGCTACCCACTTCGCAATGGCATTTGTTAGCTTGTCTTTCTTTTGTTTATCTATAGTTGTCCCACATGCTGCATCCAATGTAGTCTGCCGAAGCCTTCCTCCACTGTTTGTTTGGGTGGGTGATTTGCTGGCATCAACGCTGTGCACTGAATTTAAGTGATACTTCAGACTCGAAGTACTCCGATGATAAGACAGTTCAGCTTTGCAGTGGTTACAAATAGCTTTAGTTCTATCAACTCCACCGTGTGGAAGAGGTTTAAAATAAAAATGTCCATTTAAGATATTTTCTGTTTCGCGCTGTAGCTCTTAGGCACACAACAAATGCTTTCATTGGTTGAGACCCGTGATGACGCTCATCCCAAGCAGCCAGTAGCCTACTGATAAACATCCCACCCCTAATGTGACCCATGGTTTGTGTTGTATTCGGTTGTATTATTACAGTTTATCTATGTGTATTCAAACGCAGTGAGCAACGGACTTTCAAAATAAAAAATGCGTTAATGCGCGATAAATTGTCGGCGTTAATTAATTAATCACGCGATAAAAATCGTTAACTTGCCCAGCCTAATATATATATATATATATATATATATATATATATATATATATATATATATATATATATATATATATATATACACACATGCGGGGATTCGAACCCTTGTTCCCCGTGAATGTCTCGTGGCCTTAGGCAAGACCCTTCACGCTGCTGCCTACCTCATGATGATGATGATGAGTGACAATGAAATACATGACATGCCGGCTCAGACGTCACCCGGTGTTGGGGAACCAGGGCATCGAGACGACAAATGGGCTACTGGAACAAGACGGAGATGGGCGAGATGCGATAATAAGGCTCTGTTGGAATGCTACTACTCCAGTAACCCTAGTCAGAGGGGTTACATGCACAGGATGTGGGATGAATGGTTACTTCGAAACCCACAATCAAGGCTTACGGCGAAGCAACTAGTAGCTCAGTGTTCCAACATCCACCAGCGGCAACTGCTATCACAACTTGAGATTGACGAGGTACAACACAAATGCTCACGGCAGGGAGAGCCAGGACTACAGGTCAGAGGGCAACAACCAGCAACTCCCCAACCAGAGATTGGGTACGAAGCCCCAAGAGAAATCACGCTGAACGAGGCAGCGACTGACCTGAAAGATAAGATCATGGCGAGGATGAATACAAGGCAACCCCGACGCCAACTACAACGGCTAAGTGAAGTACAAGTAAATACATATATATATACATACATATATACATATATATACACATACATATATATATACATATATACACATACATATATACACATACATATATATATACATATATATGTATATATATATATATATATATATATATATATATATATATATATACATATATATATGTATATATATATATATATATATATATATATATATATATATATATATATATATATATATATATATATTAAAGCTCCTCACCATGCATGGAGGGTTCCATCCCAAATCCAGCACCCTGAGACTATACGCTAGCCGTAAGGAAGGCGGCCGTGGAGTGAGTGTGAGAGCCACTATCCAGGATGAAACATCCAAGATCCACAAGTACATCCAAGATAAGGCCCCAACAGATGACGTGCTCAGGGAATGTCTCAGGCAATGGGGAACAGAGGAAGAGGTGCTGGAGGAGGAACCATCATGGGAGGACAAACCCCTACACGGGATGTACCACCGGAACATAACTGAAGTGGCTGATATCAAGAAGTCCTACCAATGGCTAGAGCGGGCTGGATTGAAGGACAGCACAGAGGCACTCATCATGGCTGCACAGGAGCAGGCCCTGAGCACCAGAAGAATAGAGGCCCGGATCTACCACACCAGACAAGACCCAAGGTGTAGGCTGTGCAAAGAGGCCCCTGAGACAATCCAGCACATAACTGCAGGGTGTAAGATGCTGGCAGGAAAAGCATACATGGAGCGCCATAACCAAGTAGCTGGCATAGTGTACAGGAACATCTGCACTGAGTATGGACTGGAAACCCCAAGGTCAAAGTGGGAAACACCTCCAAAGGTGGTAGAGAATGACCGAGCCAAGATCCTGTGGGACTTCCAGATTCAGACTGACAGAATGGTAATGGCGAACGAGCCTGACATCGTGGTGGTTGACAAAAAGCAGAGGAAAGCCGTTGTGGTTGACGTGGCGATACCAAGCGATGGCAACATCAGGAAAAAGGAACATGAGAAACTAGAGAAGTACCAAGGGCTCAGAGAAGAGCTGGAGAAGGCCTGGAAGGTGAAGGCAACAGTGGTGCCCGTGGTCATCGGAGCACTCGGGGCAGTGACCCCCAAACTGGAGGAGTGGCTACAGCAGATCC